>NC_060138.1:781348883-781653169 GCF_021461385.2 Schistocerca piceifrons
ACGCCGGATATTACTTCTGTTTTACTCGATGGCTTTCCGTCTATTACTACGAACTGTGACCTTTCTGACAAGAAATCACGAATCCAGTCGCACAACTGAGGCGATACTCCGTAAGCACACAGTTTGGTTAGAAGACGCTTGTGAGGAATGGTGTCGAAAGCCTTCTGGACATCTAAATATATGGAATCAATCCCCTGTCGATAGCACTTATTACTTCATGAGTATAAAGAGGTAGTTGTGTTTCACAAGAACGATATTTTCTGAAACCGTGCTATGTATCAATAAATCGTTTTCTTCGAGGTACTTCATAATGTTCGAATACAGTATATGTTCCAAAACCCTACTGCAAATCGACGTTAGTGATATAGGCCTGACAGAGATGAATGCATGATGTCTGTTCTTTCGCACATATCCGAAAGACACCACCAGCTGTGATACATATTATGTAAATTGAAGGTGGAGGGATGGGGGAGCGTGGAATGGAAAGGGAAGGAACTGATGATTTCAGCTGCATCGGGACTTCGTGTGGAATCATCAGCGGCGAGTGAAAATGTGTGGCGGACTAGGATTCGAAACCGGGATCTATTTACTAGGCAGTTGCTTCAACCACTGTGCCACCCAGAAAAAGTATTAATTGCAAATGTGTGGACTATCGTGGCACGCTCCTTGGCCAACCCTCATACCCACCTAGCGCCGCTACCCTATCCATGTCGTCCGTGCTGGCTAATTTTAATTCCTGCCGGATGTCGAAGTAATTGCGCATCTGCAGTGATGGTTGTGGGCTCATAGCAGATCAGGGCTTATCTCTATGAGTACGGAGGCCATGGACGGGGACAGCGGATAAGTGGTGGCACCAGGTTGGAAGATAGGTCGGTTGAGGAGCGGGCCAAGATGGTATGCGTATTTGCAATCAACACTTTGTTCGGGTGGCGCAGTGGTTAATGCAACTGCCTACTCAATAAGCGATCCTGGGTTTGAATCCCAGTTCAGCTCACATTTTCACTTGTCACAACTGATTTTTCATAAAATCCCAATGCAGCTGCTGTCATCAGTTCCTTCCTTTCCCTTTCCTTTCTCACCCACCACCTTCCGTTTACATAATATATTCCACATGGAGTCTGCTTTTTTGGACGTGCCTGAAAGAGCGGACGAACGGACACCACACATTCATGTAATTAATACGCCTATGAACCCACAAACGTCAGTACACATGCACATATGCACAGATGCACAATTCCGTTCGACCTCGAGAGGGAATCTAAAATTAGCAAGCAAGGAGGACACGGAAGGAGACTGCTCTAGGTTGGAATGTGGGATGGCCGAGGAGCATGCCGAGATAGTTTCCTCGTTTGTGATTAATACTGTGTCTGGGTGGAGCAGTGATTAACGCAACTGGCTGGTAAGCAGGCGATCCTGGGATCGAATCCCGATCCATTACAGATATTGACTCATCGCCACTGATTTCGCATAAAGTCCTAATGAAGCTGATATCATCAATTCCTTCCTTTCCCTGTCCTTTCCTTTCTGCTCCTCCGCCTTCAACTTACATAATTATAAGAGAACTGAAATTATTGTTTACGATAATTATCGAAGCAGACAAAGTGAATTAAAATTCGTGCTGTGGCCCGGACTCAAACTCGGGTCTTCTTGTTTGCTAGACAGAAGTGCTAACCATTACACTACCACAGCACAATGATCAACATTGCTGCACGAACTACCTAAGCTGAGTGCCCTCCCCAACACAAATTTCAATTCATTTTTCCTTATATATCGTCACTGCTGCCAAGGCTCTCCGATATTGGCAAGCACCCCAACATTGGACGTAATGGGTCGTCCTTGTGCCATTGGTGACCTAATAGATCTTATACTTAAATGTTTCTTGAGACATTTAAGTCTCTCTTTTTATTATCAATGGTAATGACCGATGCAGACGAAATGAATAAAAATTTGTACTGCGGCCGGGACTCGAACGCGGGTATTTTTGCTCGTTGGGCAGAAATACTAACCATTACACAACAGTCAACGTTGCTGCACGAACTACCTAAGCTGAGTGCCCTCTCCAACAACAACGGGTTAGGGTCTGTAATGACACATTCCGACGCAGAGACTGCGCCAAAGATTAAATTGAGAGGCATGTAGAAAATAATCTTTGTAATGTTCATATTGGATTCTCTTTTGTTTCATACTCCAAGGAGGAGTTAAGATACACTTTCGATTGTTACCTTGTAGGGGATGGACGTAATTTTTGATGTGTGCGGAAAGGCATCCATCTTGTTAGTATTTCTGGTTTATGCGACGAGCAGAGCACGTCTTATTGTCTTGTGAATAAAAGATAGTGAGAAGTATCGAAGTTTTACGAGAATTAATTAAAGCGACGTAGCATTGTATTCCTTGGTGTCCACCGTCTTCGTGAAGTAAACCGATGCCGACTTAGGAAGATACACACGGTCAACAAAGAGAACCTCGATGGCGACAAATGAATTAATATTTTGGCAAAAGGACTAATTCCACGTCTAAGCTGAGAACTCTGACTAAATCAACAATGACGTAGAATTCAAAAATGTAATTAATCGGAATTGTAAATTATATTATAGGCAAATTTCACGCAGCACAGAGTTTGTCCGCATTCAAGCTGGTCAATACAGCCCGTAAAAAAAAAAAAAAAAAAAAAAAAAAAAAAAAAAAAAAAAAAAAAAAAAGACCAACAACTTTAAAAAATTCTAAAGTTACAGTTCCATATCCATAATTTTTTCCTCTTTTCAAAAAATTCAATAAATTTAAATTTTTTTATTTATTACGCCACAAGTCCCGGCAGCAGCACAAATTTTAATTCATTTCTTCTGCTTCGATCATCATTGTAGATAATAAAAAAGAGACTTAAATGTCTCAGAGAAACATTTAATTATAAGAAATTATTGTTGTTGTTGCGGTCTCGCATTATGAAGTCGTCTACGACTTCTGAGGCAACAGTAAAAGAACTTGGCATGGTTCTAGATTAATGCTCAAATTACATAAGCCACATTATTTATAACCAGTAAATCACCTTCAGTCAAAATTTAGCCCCAAAAAATTGCTGTGAAAATTTGATTCACAAACTATCGCCACATACTCGACTTACAGAATAAGTTGTTTATTGCTGTTAAATTACGTAAAATGAAATTGCAAAAGACATAACACGAGGAGACGTATTATATTTCCTTAAAGAGATAATACGCCAAGGAAAGGATATTCAGAGCGTTAATGCAATATACAACGCCACCACGCGCATTACATCAGGGTAAACAAACATAATACTGGAAAAACATGGCGTCCCGAGCTCTCAGTCAATCAGGGACGATATCATCATTGGACGTCCTCTATCTGTACAGGGTAGAAGAAAACAATCTCATACTAGGTCAGAGGAAGGATGAGGACGTCGAATCGAGAGAAGTTCTCCAGACAACCGTAGATCGGAGATGCACTGCTATGGGGCTACGGCCATAAAACGGCAGCCAATCAGCAGCGACGAGTTCTCGAGAGTCTGTCCGGTAAGCGAACGTGTTTGGACGTGTCTCTCAATGCGATTCTTGGTTTATTCTATGACGTCAACTTTGTAGCGATACCGGAGGTAAGAATTACGAGCGTTTGCTGTAAAAAAATAGTTTGAGAAAGAAACGATAATTTAAAGTTTAATTTTCTTTTTCTTTTCCGTTCTTGGCTTAGTTCACACTTTCTGAACTACTCTACCTGTTAAAATGAATATTACTACTCTCTCTACTTGAAGAAAAACTAAGACAAGTGGCCTTTAGATGTAATTATCGGACATGGATGTGTGTGATGTCCTTAGGTTAGTTAGGTTTAAGTAGTTCTAAGTCTAGGGGACTGATGACCTCAGATGTTAAGTCCCATAGTGCTCAGAGCCATTTGAGCCATTTGTAATTATCGCCCAGATTTTAAGGACCTAAGAAGCAGTGAGATATGCAAGCAATTATGACCTAAAATTCAAATAAATATCATCATAGAAAATAAAATGTGACTTCATATGTTTAATCAAAAACGTTCTTGTTGATTTTTTTTTATATTCCATGTAATACAAAATTCACTTTTGAACAAATTGTGAGTATACTACTTGCGTTTTGCAATTCCTGAAAGTAACTAGAGCTTATTTTTGAAATGTCATCAGTATGTATCTGAAAGAGACACGAAGTACAGTGAAGACAATAATGCCTTGTTTTCATTACTGCACACCAATTCTTAAAAGTATTGCGAATTAGTTGGCACGTCCTGTCAATCTTCAGTTTCTGCAGAGTTGCTTTGGATCGCAAGATGCATTTTCTGGTTTTCCAGTGTCAAAAATCTGTAGTTGCCGTTGAGGGTAATTTTGTATCTGTAAAAGCTCCTCTTCTCAACACAGGACGTCAAAGAAGCGTATTTGAAGGCGAGGAGGTCACTGAAGGCCAGCTTTGGTTCTTTCTCGCATACTAAATCTCTTAGAAATAAGTAATACTGAGCAAACATGGAGTATCATGACAGATGCAGGGATCAGTGACCAAGAGGTTACTGTAGCGCGTTTGACTACCAAACATCCAACCCCACCAAAAATAAACGAAAAGACACGAATTTAAATAAACTTAAAAAAATTCGCTTGACACCTTTCTAAGAAAGAGTGTCTCCTCTCCTTCCAATCTGACTATGTTAATGTAGTCCAGACGTGGTTTAAATTCAAACAAATAGTGTCGAGATATATATATAATAAATTAGTACTAGATGGTACTGATACCCCATGGTACACAAAACAGTTCAGAATACTGTTGCAGAAGCAGCGGAAAAACATGTCACATTTCAAAGAACGCAAAACCTCCAAGATTAGGGAAGTCTTACAGAATCTCGAAATTTAGCGCGTGCTTTAATGCGAGATGCTTTTAATAGTTTCCGTGACGAAACTCTGTATCGAAATATGGCAGAGCCCCAAAGAGATTCTTGTCATATGTAAAGTACACCAGTGGCAGGACGCAATCAACACCTCCACTGCGCACTATGCAATAGTGATGTCACTGATGACAGTGCCACTAAAACAGGGTTACTAAATACGGTCATCCGAAACTCCTTCACCAAAGAAGACCAAGTAAATATTCCAGAATTCAAATCTAGAACAACTGCCAACTTGAGTTGTGTAGCGAAGCAGCTTAAATCACTTAATAAAGGCAGCACCTTAGGTCCAGATTGTATAATAGTCAGGTTCCTTTCAGGGTATGCTGATACAATAGCTCCATACTCAGCATTCATATACAACCACTCGCTCGTCAAAAGATCCGTACCTAAAGACTGCAAAGTTGACCAAGTCGCAACAGTACCGAAGAAAGGAAATAGGAGTACCACCGAAGTCGTTTTGAAGTACGATTTTGGAAAACGTAAACTGTATCGAAATATTATAAAACTTCGTTTAAAACGCTTTATTGACAAATAGTCAGCACGGATTCAGAAAACATCGTTCTTGTGAAACACAAGTAACTATTTATCCTCGGGAAGTAATGGGTGCTATCGATAGGGGATGTCAAATTTATTCCATATTACCAGATTTCCAGAAGACTTTTGACACCGTTCCTCACAAGCGACTTCTAATGACATTGCGTGCCTATGGAGTATCGCCTCAGTTGTGCGACTGGATTCTTGAGTTCCTGTCAGAATTTCAGAAAGGTCACAGCTCGTAGTAACTGACGGAAAGTCACCGAGAGAAACAGCAATAGTATCTGCCGTTCCCTAAGGAAGTGGTACAGGACCTCTGTTATTCCTGATCTACGTAAACGACATAGGAGACAATCTGAGTTGCTCTCTTAGGTTGTTTGCAGATAATGGCGTCATTTACCATCTTGTAAAGTCATCAGATGATCAAACCGAACTGCAAAATGAATTAGGCAAGATATCTGTTTAGTGCGAAAAGTGGCAATTGACTCTAAATAAGGAAAAGCGTGAAGTCATCCACATAAAAACTAAAAGGAATGGACTAAACTTCGGTTACACATAAATCACACAAAACTAAAACCTGTAAATTCAACTAAATACAGTTAAGGGTAACTTAAATTGGAATGATCAAACAGATAATGTTGTGGGAAAAGAAAACCAAAGACCGCTTACACCACGCTTGTTCGCCCTCTCCTGTAGTATTGCTGTGTGGTGTGGGATCCGCATGAGAAGGTACTGACGGAGGACACGTAAAAAGTTCAAAGAAAGGTAGCTCATTTTGCATTCGCGCGAAATAGGGGAGAAAGTGCTACAGACTTGATACGGAAATTGGGGCTTCATCATTAAAATAAAGGCGTTTTTCGTTGTGGCACAATCTTCCCGTGAAATTTCAATCACCAACTCTCTCCTTCGACTGCGAAAATATTCTGTTGGTGCCCACCTACATAGGGAGAAACGATCATCATGATAAAATAAGAGAAATCAGAGCTCGCACAGAAAGATTTAAGTATTCGTTTTTCCCGCGTGCCGTTACAGAGTGGAATGGTGAAGAAATAATTTGAAGGTGGTTCAATGAATCCTCTGCCAGGAACTTAATTTTTAATTGCAGAGTAATCATATACATGTAGAAATGTTGTGGCATTCCCAAAAAGACTATCACTATTTTCGCACATTGTAGAATATCCAGAAATGCACTGGAGAAAATTTTGCAATTTATTGTTCACCTTGGCAGTCACATGATCACGAGTTCGATCCAACTCGCACTGCTCATGTTGCACAATATACGGAGGTCAAACAGTTGAGTACCGGCAGCTTTCAGTAGGCTGATGACTTTTGTACCCCGAAAAGTTGGCGTTGACGTATGCGAAGTTTCCAGAAAAGGTATCTGTAAACACTTCTTTCACAGATCTGATAGCTCTCGATTCATCGCTATCGAGCTCATAACAGATTGTCTTTAATTTGGTGTAGTTGGTTCAGTAATTCTCAGCAGCATTAAGTCAAGAAACCCGTCGTTTAGGAGCAGACTGGGGGTGGAGGAGCAGCGAAGGTGTCTGTTTCTTGAATTTCTGCACCCGTAACAGAACTTTCACATACATTTTCTGATCATAATAAACTAATTTATCAACATTCCGCCGGCCGGTGTGGCCGAGCGGCTCTAGGCGCTTCAGTCCGGAACCGCGTGACCGCTACGGTCGCAGGTTCGAATCCTGCCTTGGGCATGGATGTGTGTGATGTCCTTACGTTAGTTAGGTTTAAGTAGTTCTAAGTTCTAGGGGACTGATGACCTCAGGTGTTAAGTTCCATAGTGCTCAGAGCCATCTGAACCATTTTTTATCCACATTCCCGACTTCCGGCCATAACCATGTCAGAAACCTTTTCACATGGATCACCTGAGTACAAACGGCAGCGCCGCCAGTGCACCGTCCTTTTACACCCTGTGTACGCGATACTACCGCCATCTGTATATGTGCATGCTGCTATCCCATGTATTTCACCTCAGCGTACTCCTGGGAAATAAATCTTTGTAGTAACTCTTGTTTATTTGTGAGAGTATCACCCGAAATATTGTCATGTGAACAACAATTTCATATTTTTATTCTTCTGTCCTTAAAGACACAACAAATACGAGTACATGCATGTTTGGCAAAAAGTTGACCGAAATATGACATGTTACTAAAATGGTGTAACAACACCGTATATGCACAGTAAAAATACATTTTTCCTCACTACACTACCTGGATTCGTGCATAGATAGTTGTAAAATTCAGCCTCAAGTCCAGCAAAAATGTATGACTCGTCATTAAAATTCGGGTTCTATTAACATCCACCTTACAGTAGGTGAGACTGTTGTACCCAAGAACAGTTTTCACACTTTCGCCTCTAGCCAATCTTGTAATAAGACTTTAATATATTATCTTATTTCGTTTCTAAATGATTGCAATCATTTTATATGTGCTGCAGTCTTTTTCTGAAATTAAAACATTACTGTGGAAAATTAAGATTTCTCCAAATGTGAAAACCTCTTCCAAGGTACTACATGGTCATTTACCTAGGAACAAATTTTCTGTTGGAATTTAAAAGTATGCAACTGAGAAATTTTGTCGGTACCGTATTTGATAGTCTAGGTGCTCATTACTACTTTATTATATACGAGTATAATAACCAGTAAGTGAAACCAAATTAATCATAAGTATTATCAAAAACTAGTTACAAGTTAAATAAATTTTGAAATAGAAACTATTAGTAACTAATACAAATTTCCATTTTCAAGAAAGATAAAACTGCGAAGACATTAACAAAATTCAGTTAATATGTAAATACCATCTGTGCCATGGTACGAGACCTCTTGTTTCAAGGTACAAGATGGTGCATGACCGACGAAGTAAGGGTTAACCGTCCACACATCATAAAATTGGTTATAAAATAAACAGAATTTCACTTGCCATAGGATTCTGTAACTTAGGAATTAACAACATATTCGAAGTATACTACTGGCCATTAAAATTGCTACACCACGAAGATGACGTGCTACAGACGCGAAATTTTACCGACAGGAAGAAGATGCTGTCATATGCAAATGATTAGCTTTTCAGAGCATTCACACAAGGTTGGCGCCAGTGGCGACACCTACAACGTGCTGACATGAGGGAAGTTTCCAACCGATTTCTCATACACAAACAGCAGTTGACCGGCGTTGCCTGGTGAAACGTTGTTGTGATGCCTCGTGTAAGGAGGAGAAATGCGTACCATCACGTTTCCGACTTTGACAAAGGTCGGATTGTAGCCTATCGCGATTTCGGTTTATCGTATCGCGACATTGCTGCTCGCGTTGGTCGAGATCCAATGACTGTTAGCAGAATATGGAATCGGTGGGTTCAGGAGGGTAATACGGAACGCCGTGCTGGATCCCAACGGCCTCGTATCACTAGCAGTGGAGATGACAGGCATCTTATCCGCATGACTGTAACGGATCGTGTAGCCACGTCTCGATCCCTGAGTCAACAGATGGAGACGTTTGCAAGACAACAACCATCTGCAGGAACAGTTCGACGACGTTTGCAGTAGCAAGGACGATCAGCTCGGAGACCATCGTTGCGGTTAACCTTCACGCTGCATCACAGACAGGAGCGCCTGCGATGGTGTACTCGACGACGAACCTGGGTGCACGAATGGTAAAACGTCATTTTTTCGGATCAATCCAGGTTCTGTTTACAGCATCATGATGGTCGCATCCGTGTCTGGCGACATCGCGGTGAACGCACATTGGAAGCGTGTATTCGTCATCGCCATACTGGCGTATCACCCAGCGTGATGGTATGGGGTGCCATTGGTTACACGTCTCGGTCACCTCTTGTTCGTATTGACGGCACTTTGAACAGTGGACGTTACATTTCAGACGTGTTACGACCCGTAGCTCTACCCTTCATTCGAACCCTGCGAAACCCTACATTTCAGCAGGATAATGCACGACCGCATGTAGTAGGTAATGTACAGGCCTTTCTGGATGCAGGAAATGTTCGACTGCTGCCCTGTCCAGCACATTCTCCAGATCTCTCACCAATTGAAAACCTCTGGTCAATGGTGGCTGAGCAACTGGCTCGTCACAATACACCAGTCACTACTCTTGATGAACTGTGGAATCGTGTTGAAGCTGCATGGGCAGCTGTGCCTGTACACGCCAAGCTCTGTTTGACTCTGCCCAAGCGTATCAAGGCCGCTATTACGGCCAGAGGTGGTTGTTCTGGGTACTGATTTCTCAGGATCTATGCACCCAAATTGCGTGAAAATGCAATCACATGATAGTTCTAGTATAATATATTTGTCCAATGAATACCCGTTTATCATCTGCATTTCTTCTTGGTGTAGCAATTTTAATAGCCAGTAGTGTAGCTTGAATATATTATACAGCATGTGTAGAACTCGAAACATTTACAAACCCTGCACAAAACACGTTCTCATGTCTAACAACAACAAAAACTGTATAAATGGTGGAATCTGCTTATGGCATTACTTCATGTGATTCTAAAGCCAATCACTAAACTGATGCCGGCCAGGGTGGCCGAGTGGTTCTAGGCGCTACAGTCTGGAACCGCGCGACCGCTACGGTCGCAGGTTCGGATACTGCCTCGGGTATTGATGTGTGTGATGTCCTTAGGTTAGTTAGGTCTAAGTAGTTCTATGTTCTAGGGGACTGATGACCTCAGAAGTTAAGTCCCATAGTGCTCAGAGCCATTTATTTGAACTAAACTGGTGTACTGATCAGGAAACATTAAGCATTCCTCGGAACATTATCCTCCAGGTACAACACTCTCCTCTATTACATGTCGACAATCTTACAGCATGCCGTTTCTGCAGAATAGCCTGTTACCTTAATAAATTAACGACATTATGTTGCGTTTAATGTAGTTTTTCAGTAGTCCAGCCTTATCCCGTAAACATCTCAGAAAATTCGAGACTAGCATAACCAATCACGGATAGGAATTTAAAGGTTTCACTGTTCAACTGAAACAGTTATCTTCAGCTAATCCAATCCTTAACTTTATTCTTTAGCAAAACAAATGTTAACTGGGGCAAGTCAGTTAAATGCACACACTTCCGCTCCCTCGTCAGTGAATGGCTCACGCCTTAAGGTCGTAGTTCCACAACGGTGCAGTTCCGATCTATGGTTGTCTGGAAAATTCTATGTCCCCTGCCCCTATTACGTCATCAGCTAATTTTCCTCCACCGTGTATAGGCTGGCTCGCTATGTGAAGCCGAGCATTAACGCTGTCTATGATACGACGCCTTTGTTATATTACCAGCTAATTTCCATCCGCTCAGTATAGGCTAGGCTCTCTGTGTGAATCCGAGCATTAACGGTGTCTATGGAACGACGCACAAGCTACAGCATGCAGCTAACATCTACGAGCAGCCCCCCCCCCCCCCCCCCCCCCCGGGGCAGCACTAGGTGACGTTTTGCCCCAAGCCGCATGCTACACGTTGTCTAGTGTGGTCACGATTTGGTGTGCGACATGAAACGGTGCTACATAGTTTGTTGCTCAGACAAAAGTGTTGCCTGATGTCGAATGCTATAAATTGCCACTGTTTGCATCGCACACCTCCGTCAGTTCCACTGAAGCAACATCAGAATGGCGCAATATGTATTTGTAAACAGTAACAGTAGCTATTTTCTTGGTCGTCATCTTAGCAACAGAAGGGAAAGCAGAAAGCCAAAACGCTGGAGAGAATAATTACTTGTTGGAGGTCAGGAACATTGCAAAAAACTTCTAGGAAACAGTTTAGTAACAATGAAACTTCGTTAACTAGTTTTACACTAATGAGATTGGAAGATTTTAAGTTGTTGCTGTATAAAATCACGTCGATGATAAGAAAATCAGACACCAACTATAGTGAGGTGATTCCGGCTGATGGTAGATTGTTAGTGACATTGGGGCATTGAGTGGCAATTGATATTTGTTCTTCGTTGATGTACATATTCTGGATCTCTGCACCAAATGTTTAAGAATCATCCCACAAATTCGCAGAGCTACAATACGTGTTCTCCACGATTGTGTACAGGTAATTAGGTAAATACTGGCATTCAAGACATATTATATAATTTGTATACAGGGTGTTCCGAGACTTCTTGTTCAAATTAATACAGGATGTGAAGAACATCGAAACAAATATATTTCGATAAGGACCATATGGTCACTGAAGTGAACTTGTAGTGTTTGGGATCATTTTGTTAGTGATGCTGATGTAAGCTGTTTAGTCACCACCGCAGAACGGGAATGTGTACTGACATTCAAGACTGTTCTTTGTACGGATGTTTAGACCTGAGTTGTGCTTAGACTGTAAGATAAATTATGAACTTCCAGCATGATGGGGCGCCAGCGCATTTCACCATTGCTTTGAGAAATCATATGACAATCACGTCGAGGATCATATGTTCCAAAAATAAACATGTTTATTTTATTGTTCTCAACATCCTGTACTAATTTAAACTAACAGTTTCGGAACCCTGTACACACTCAGTGTACCATAACTCCACCGACAAAGTTTCTTCATGGACACCTCCTGAAAATTTTGGTATAAGGGGCGCACGGTCGCAGGTGGCTCTTTACTTGTGATTTACTAAGTTTGTTGCTCCAGTTACCTATCTTTCTGTGAAAATATTTTTCACCAAACGCTAAACAAAGAGTACTGCAACAAACCTTGAATGCAAAAGTATTACGACGTGGTTGCCTTCGGTGCGGGAACAGTGTGGCGTAACATCTTTGTACCGCTCTTCCTTTGCGTTCAGTGAACTCACACACAAGATGTACCTCTGCCAACTCTGCGTCAATAAACCTATCCACACTGCGGTATACAGTACGCTGTTAAGCTACAACTAACATTGCCGGAAAAACGGACCCTGGAGAGAACAGAGCAGCGCTGAATGCAGGCTTCAGAGAGAAGAGTTAAGTGGGCATTTTGACAACAGTAAATACCGTGAGTGAATGGAACAAGCTTCTTTCCAAACAAGACGTAGCGCACACCGTCGAAATTTGCGCATTTTTAGTGCAGTACAGATACAAAGCTAATTGGAGTAAGAAATCAAACGGAATGCAATAACTCTGTAAGGAGCTGCTGGAGGCCGTTGGGTCCCATATATGCAAGTACTCAGAAGATAACCCCCAGAAGGTATCCCCGAACAAGTTCTGAAAATTTGTCGGTGGGGTGCTGGATCATCCTGCGTATCCGAGACATATTCCTGCTTCCCTACAGGAAGTCTTTCTACGTTCACAGTGCATACTGTCCACAAGTTCTTGATTTTCTTCTTGCTTTCAAAACACTAAAACAACATTTCTTGGCGAAACACCGGGCGATGTGGCGCAGTGGTAGCACATTGGACTCGCATTCGGAAGGAAGACGGTTCAAACCCGCGTCCGGCCATCCAGATTTAGGTTTTCCGTGATTTCCCTAAATCGCCTCAGGCAAATGCCGGGATGGTTCCTTTCAAAGGGCACGGCCGATTTCCTTCTCCATTCTTCCCTAACCCGAGCTTGTGCTCCGTATCTAATGACCTCGTTGTCGACGTGACGTTAAACACTAATCTCCTCCTCCTCCTCCTCCTCTTGGCGAAACGCCCAAGCCCGTTGATTCTTAATCCGTCATGTTCGTAGTCACACCTTTTAATGCCCGACAGCTCACGTGAATTACGATAATCTTCAGTGAATTAAGTCCTGTTCTGAATCTACCGCTCCATGTCGTATGCCACAGGCCGTACAGATCAGTGACTGGCGGACAGCTGGCGGCAACGTGCGGTTCGTCGTTTCTTGTCGACTCGTGGCGCCCTGGTCGAATTGCTCTGTGTGGAACTGCGCCTTTTCGAGCTTTTAGTAAATGTTCGAGTCAGAAGTGTATGGCAGCTTTTCGGACTTTTACATTAATTCCAAGATTTTATTAACGTAATATTTTCTCCTGCTCCTCTTTTGTTAGTTAAATTCGTAATTTTTGTATTGCCCACCTAAACAACATAATACTAAAAATTAGTTTCTAAGATGCTTGGGAGTGCATATGGATGTGAGACAAGGATGTAGTCTTTCGCCCCTACTGTTCAATCTATACATCGAAGAAGCAATGACGGAAGTAAAAGAAAGATTCAAGTACGGAATCAAAATTAAGCGTGAAAGGTTATCAATGATAAGATTCGCTGATTACACTGTTACCCTCAGTGAAAGTGAAGAAGTATTATAGAAACTGTTCAAAGGAATGAATAGTCTGATGGGTACAGAGTATGGACTGAGAGTGAATCGAAGAAAGACGAAAGTAAATAGAAGTAACAGAAGTGAGAACAGCGAGAACCTTAAAATCAGAATTGAGGCTGAGGAAGTAAAGGAAGTCAAGGAATTCTGCTATCAAAGAAGCAAAATAACGCACGACGGACGGAGAGGGGGGATATAATAAGCAGACTAGCACTAGCAAAGATGGCATTCCTGGCCAAGAGAAGTCTACTAGCATCAAATATAGGCCTTAATTTGAGGAAGAAATTTTTGGGAATGTTCGTTTGGAGCACAGCATTGTACGGTGTGAAACATGACTGTGGGAAAACCGGAACAGAAAAGAATCGAAGCATTTGAGATGCGGTGCTACAGAAAAAAATGTTGCAAAATAGGTGGACTGATAAGGTAAGGAATGAGGACGCTCTCCTCGGAATCGGAGAGGAAAGCAATTTATGTTATACATTGACAGGATGATAGGACAACTGCTAACACGTCACTGAATAATCTGCACGGAACTAGAGGAAGCTGTAGAGGATAAAAACCGAAGAGGAAAACAGAGATTGGAATATATCCAGCAAATATCTGAGGACGTAGGTTGCAAGTTCTTCTCTGAGATGAAAATATGGGCACAGGAGAGAAATTTGTGGCTGGCTGCTTCAAACCAGACAGAAGACTGATGACTCAAAACAAGGTGCAAACAATACAGAGTTTTTATTGGGAGAGGGAGAGGGGAGGTGGAGTCAGATATATTTCTCACCTAAAGAGCCAAAATACCTACAGCCAAACCCGATAAGCGTGAAGTAATAGGCGTTGTCATTTTATCTGACAAATTTTTATGCAGTTTCATACACAGTTTTATTGTCTAAACGTTAGCTCCTCAGGGTTATTCATAATAAGTTTTGGTAGTGTCGTTTGTATGGTTTAAGACCTACTTAAGGACTTTCATGTAGGCACTGTGTCATGAAGTATTTTCTACCATCCTACGTGTAGCACAGGTCTGGCTGTAGTAACTGTAGACGTGTCCGCGACGCTTTCATGGAGTGACTCTTGCGCGGAAATGAATGTGTTGACATTTCTGTGGAGCCTAGGAGACTTCAGTTAGTGGAGTTCGGAATAGGATGTTCCAGAAGTAGGATAAACTGGTCTGTCTGTCACTACCTGCGAAGTACTACTGGGAGAGACCTCACACCCGTTCACTCAGTGACGGCTGTCGTGCGTACCTTGAAACTTCTTTGCTTAAATGAGTGCGTCTGTACTTAAATTGCTGAATGACTGAGAAGACGAAACTTCTACGTTATTTGATTCTGGAACAGCTGAGTTAAACAGAACGTACTTTCTCTTTACTTTTTCTTATCATATCAACACTGACCCATAATATTCTAGCACAACGCAATGTGACTGTTCAAAAAAAATTACAACCTGACTTCAAATAATTAATTCAAAAGAATGGCCCTGAATAAGAAGCAACCGTGACAATAACATATACATTTCATTAAGCGCTTACCTCACAAAAATCTAGCGAGCGTCAATACTGCCAGCTAAATAAAAGATTCCAACTACTAAAGCAACTAACTACTAACAGGCATGTGGTTAGCAAAGGAAAGATTTTGTTGCAAACCAAATAATGTATTTTTTACCTTAATAATGAGACATTCAGTTCAAACACTAACATAAATCGTCAGTGACATCCAGTACAAAGATATATAATCATGAATAATTTTCAATCTCCAAGTCGGATACTTCCAGATTGTTAGCCTACGCTAACACTTCAGACCTCTACCCTCCATCAATGCTAACTTCTCACATTTATCATCCATCACTGCTGGCTGCTCACCTCCAACTGCCCAACAGTACTTCCATCACTGCTGGCGACTAACTTCCGACTGCCCAACACAACAGGCGATTAACTTCCAACAACGAGTCCAACCAGCCCCAGAGTCTCTTACAAAGAACGCGCAGTCAGAGATCCAATGCAAAGCGCTACACAGCACTGCCAACACAGAAGCAGCCCACTTACAACCTTTTCATCAGAGTTCAGTACTGCAGTTGATCTCTGACTGGTGTCCCGTGTTGTAAGTGTTGCAGAGATGGAGTTCACCGAGACAACCGAAAGGGAACTTTCATTGATTTACAAAGGGCGTCAGTACACAGGGTGTTACAAAAAGGTACGGCCAAACTTTCAGGAAACATTCCTCACACACAAATAAAGAAAAGATTTTATGTGGACATGTGTCCGGAAACGCTTAATTTCCATGTTAGAGCTCATTTTAGTTTCGTCAGTATGGACTGTACTTCCTCGATTCACCGCCAGTTGGCCCAATTGAAGGAAGGTAATGTTGACTTCGGTGCTTGTTTTGACATGCGACTCGTTGCTCTATAGTACTAGCATGAAGCACATCAGTACGTAGCATCAACAGGTTAGTGTTCATCATGAACGTGGTTTTGCAGTCAGTGCAATGTTTACGAATGCGTAGTTCCCAGATGCATATTTGATGTATGGATTAGCACGGGGCAATAGCCGTGGCGCGGTACGTTTGTATCGAGACAGATTTCCAGAACGGAGGTGTCCCGACAGGAAGACGTTCGAAGCAATTGATCGGTGTCTTAGGGAGCACGGAACATTCCAGCCTATGACTCGCGACTGGGGAAGACCTAGAACGACGAGGACACCTGCAATGGACGAGGCAATTCTTCGTGCGGTTGACGATAACCCTAATGTCAGCGTCAGAGAAGTTGCTACTGTACAAGGTAACGTTGACCACGTCACTGTATGGAGCGTGCTACGGGAGAACCAGTTGTTTCCGTACCGTGTACAGCGTGTGCAGGCACTATGAGCAGCTGATTGGCCTCCACCGGTACACTTCTGCGAATGGTTCATCCAACAATGTGTCAATCCTCATTTCAGTGCAAATGTTCTCTTTACGGATGAGGCTTCATTCCAACGTGATCAAATTGTAAATTTTCACAATCAACATGTGTGGGCTGACGAGAATCCGCACGCAATTGTGCAATTACGTCATCAACACAGATTTTCTGTGAACGTTTGGGCAGGCATTGTTGGTGATGTCCTGATTGGGCCCCATGTTCTTCCACCTACGCTCAATGGAGCACGTTATCATGATTCCATACGGGATACTCTACCTGTGCTGCTAGAACATGTGCCTTTACAAGTACGACACAACATGTGGTTCATGCACGATGGAGCTCCTGCACATTTCAGTCGATGTGTTCGTACGCTTCTCAACAACAGATTCGGTGGCCGATGGATTGATAGAGGCGGACCAATTCCATGGCCTCCACGCTCTCCTCACCTCAACCCTCTTGAGTTTCATTTATGGGGGCATTTGAGAGACCCTGGTACCAAATGTAGAGACTCTTCGTGCTCGTATTGTGGACGGCTGTGATACAATACGCCATTCTCCAGGGCTGCATCAGCGCATCAGGGATTCCATGCGACGGATGGTGGATGCATGTATCCTCGCTAACGGAGGACATTTTCAACATTTCCTGTAACAAAGTGTTTGAAGTCACGCTGGTATGTTCTGTTGCTGTGTGTTTCCATTCCATGATTAATGTGATTTGAAGAGAAGTAATGAAATGAGCTCTAACATGGAAAGTAAGCGTTTCCGGACACTTGTCCACATAACATATTTTCTTTCTTTGTGTGTGAGGAACGTTTCCTGAAAATTTGGCCGTACCTTTTTGTAACACCCTGTATAGTGCACTATACCAACAAAGAAGATGCAACTCACTTGTCTTGCATAAACGTAATGAAGAATGAATGCCAAGGAAAACCATCCACTAAAAATAACATACTTTCAGGCGAATGTTTGTATTCCAGGCGAAGCAGAAAATGAACAGCGAAAACACGTTGTATGTGCGAAAGAAACATATGCCACAGTTTCATCGGTTTACGTTGAAGAAGTAGGTAGCTCTTCGGCCAAGGCTATGAATTACTAACATATTAATGTGGAACAATAGATCCATCACATTATGCGAAAATATATGGGACTTACACGAAATCCAACCGATTTTGGAGGAATATTCATTCAAGAAAACAATTCACGAGTGAATGATGGCAGCAATTTTGTACTTACAGATGCCAACATAGGATCGAATGAGAGAGTATTGGTATTTGCCAGCGAAAAGGGGAAAGCTGTGAATCATTCTTTTTGGACTGAACGTCCAAGAAATCGAGGAAGCTGACTGGACAGTTGTTTATTCTTCACGCTAATCTTAAAATTTATTGAGAGGAAGTAAACACTACTTCAGCTGTTTACGTTTTGCAACCCAACAAATGCGAGAAATACCGGGTGATCAAAAAGTCAGTATAAATTTGAAAACTGAATAAATCACGGAATAATGTATACAGAGAGGTACAAATTGACACACATGCTTGGAATGACATGGGGTTTTATTAGAACCAAAAAGATAGAAACGTTCAAAAATGTCCGACAGATGGCGCTTCATCTGATCAGAATAGCAATAATTAGCATAACAAACTAAGACAAAGCAAAGATTATGTTCTTTACAGGAAATGCTCAATATGTCCACCATCATTCCTCAACAATAGCTGTAGTCGAGGAATAATGTGAACAGCACTGTAAAGCATGTCCGAAGCTATGGTGAGGCATTGGCGTCGGATGTTGTCTTTCAGCATCCCTAGAGATGTCGGTTGATCACGATACACTTGCGACTTCAGGTAACCCCAAAGCCAATAATCCCACGGACTGAGGTCTGGGGACCTGGAAGGCCAAGCATGACGAATGTGGCGGCTGAGCACACGATCATCACGAAACGACGCGCGCAAGAGATCTTTCACGCGTCTAGCAATGTGGGGAGTTTTTTTTTCGTTCTAATAAAACCCAATGTCATTCCAAGCATGTGTATCAATTTTTACCTCTCTATGTACATTATTTCATGGTTTATTAAGATTTCAAATTTATACTGACTTTTTGATCACCCAGTATATCATCGGTTTTTTAAGCTATTAAAACTAATGTGCCTTGATGGAACACTGAGCCACCGATGATGAACTTCAAAATTGTTTTCATCCAGTCAGCTAGAAGTATGTTTCCTGAAACTGAAATTATCGGCTGCAATTATCACCCTAGTGAACAACAAGTTCAGCGTTGTAGTCTTGTTCCTGCCTAAGGAAAGCGAAGAAATACTTTATCACATAAGAATGACAGCACGCCTGAAAACCGAAACCTTCAGGACTTCTACGACTACTTTGTAGACCAGTAGCTTGATAAGGAGCATATACCAAGAGATATGTGGAATTTCAATGGAAGGAACCATCGCACTAACACGTTTCTGATGGGTGAAGCCGAAGGTTAAATACGTTATCAAAAGTTTATCCAAATATTTACTCATTAGTAAAACAAGCCTTCGAGAAGGCGCAGAGTACCACGGCCATCAGTTTGACCTATTAATTTTAAATTTCGTTGGAAAAGATGAAAGAAGTTAGCAATTAAGACTGACGAGATTACTGCAAAGGTTTTAAACAGATTCCAAATTTACGGCAATTTAAAATCACTTCCATCGTGTATGGGCAACGAACAGGAATTACAATATACACTCCTGGAAATTGAAATAAGAACACCGTGAATTCATTGTCCCAGGAAGGGGAAACTTTATTGACACATTCCTGGGGTCAGATACATCACATGATCACACTGACAGAACCACAGGCACATAGACACAGGCAACAGAGCATGCACAATGTCGGCACTAGTACAGTGTATATCCACCTTTCGCAGCAATGCAGGCTGCTATTCTCCCATGGAGACGATCGTAGAGATGCTGGATGTAGTCCTGTGGAACGGCTTGCCATGCCATTTCCACCTGGCGCCTCAGTTGGACCAGCGTTCGTGCTGGACGTGCAGACCGCGTGAGACGACGCTTCATCCAGTCCCAAACATGCTCAATGGGGGACAGATCCGGAGATCTTGCTGGCCAGGGTAGTTGACTTACACCTTCTAGAGCACGTTGGGTGGCACGGGATACATGCGGACGTGCATTGTCCTGTTGGAACAGCAAGTTCCCTTGCCGGTCTAGGAATGGTAGAACGATGGGTTCGATGACGGTTTGGATGTACCGTGCACTATTCAGTGTCCCCTCGACGATCACCAGTGGTGTACGGCCAGTGTAGGAGATCGCTCCCCACACCATGATGCCGGGTGTTGGCCCTGTGTGCCTCGGTCGTATGCAGTCCTGGTTGTGGCGCTCACCTGCACGGCGCCAAACACGCATACGACCATCATTGGCACCAAGGCAGAAGCGACTCTCATCGCTGAAGACGACACGTCTCCATTCGTCCCTCCATTCACGCCTGTCGCGACACCACTGGAGGCGGGCTGCACGATGTTGGGGCGTGAGCGGAAGACGGCCTAACGGTGTGCGGGACCGTAGCCCAGCTTCATGGAGACGGTTGCGAATGGTCCTCGCCGATACCCCAGGAGCAACAGTGTCCCTAATTTGCTGGGAAGTGGCGGTGCGGTCCCCTACGGCACTGCGTAGGATCCTACGGTCTTGGCGTGCATCCGTGCGTCGCTGCGGTCCGGTCCCAGGTCGACGGGCACGTGCACCTTCCGCCGACCACTGGCGACAACATCGATGTACTGTGGAGACCTCACGCCCCACGTGTTGAGCAATTCGGCGGTACGTCCACCCGGCCTCCCGCATGCCCACTATACGCCCTCGCTCAAAGTCCGTCAACTGCACATACGGTTCACGTCCACGCTGTCGCGGCATGCTACCAGTGTTAAAGACTGCGATGGAGCTCCGTATGCCACGGTAAACTGGCTGACACTGACGGCGGCGGTGCACAAATGCTGCGCAGCTAGCGCCATTCGACGGCCAACACCGCAGTTCCTGGTGTGTCCGCTGAGCCGTGCGTGTGATCATTGCTTGTACAGCCCTCTCGCAGTGTCCGGAGCAAGTATGGTGGGTCTGACACACCGGTGTCAATGTGTTCTTTTTTCCATTTCCAGGAGTGTAGAAGAAAACATGACAATCATTGGAAATTACGTAAATACTGAAAAACAGTTTAATGCACATCGTACTCGTTGGCAGTGGGGTATCTAGCGACTGGGAGAAAGTTCAGGTCATTCCCGTTTTCAAGACGGGCCGCAACACAGATACACACAGTTACACTGAATCACCAAAGAAACTGGTATAGGAATGCATATTCAAATACAGAGATATGTAAACAAGCAGAGTATGGTGCTGCGGTTGGCAATGCCTATATAAGAAGACAAGTGTCTAGCGTAGTTGTTAGATCGGTTACTGCTGCCACAAGGGCACGTTATCAAGATTTAAGTTAGTTTGAACTTGGTGTTATAGTCGACGCACGAGCGATGGGACACAGCATCTCCGAGGTAGCGATGAAGTGGGGATTTTCCCGTACGACCATTTCACGCGTGTACTGTGAATATCAGGAATCTGGTAAAACATTAAATCTACTACATCGCTGCGGCCGGAAAGAGATCCTGCAAGAACGTAACCAACGACGACTGAAGAGAATCGTTCAACGTGACAGAAGTGCAACCCTTCCGCAGATTGCTGCAGATTTCAATGCTGGGCCATCAACAAATGTCAGCATGTAAACTATTCAACGAAACATGGCAACGAAACGATATGGGTTTTTGGAGCCGAAGACCCTCGGATGTACCCTTGAAGACTGTACGACACAAAACTTTACGCTTCGCCTGGCCCATCAACACCGACATTGGACTGTTAATGGTTGGAAACATGTTGCCTGGTCGGACGAGTCTCGTTTCAACAGTCTACAAAACCATAGAAAACATTGAACTTACAACAACATCAGGAGACAAGATGAATCGCATTCCAGTGAAGAGTGTTGCAGCCCACGCCCTCGTCGATGGACCCTGTGTATTTCTTGGATGTTCTCTTAATTTCAGTTTGGATATAAACGACACTTTCTCACATGGAAATGGATGGTTCACCGTTGCCATAGTAAGAGGTGGTAGCGGAGTACCTAGTGTACCAGGTCTTGAAAGTTTTAATGATAGAGATGTAATTGGCTATCGTACCTATCATATGTTTGAAATTGGTAATAAAGATTTTGGTAAATCAGCTTATGACTCAACCTCTCCTCTTGTCTTGTATACTCGTAGCAAAAGAAAAATTAATCAAAATGAGTCTGTATTTATTTGGGTTAAAGGTAAAGTTGTATGTGAATATGTAAAATTTGCACAAGCCCCACACCATTACAGAGTCTCCACCAGTTTGAACAGTCCCCTAATTACATGCAGTGCCCATCCGTTCGATACAATATGTCCGACCAGGCGACATGTTTTCAGCAATCTACAGTCCAATGTCAGTGTTGAAGGGTCCAGGCGATGCGTAAAGCTTTGTGTCGTGTAAGTCGTCAAGGGTACACGAGTGGGCCTTCAACTCCGAAAGCTCATATCAATGATGTTTCGTTTGATGGTTTGCACGCTGACGCTTGTTGATGGCCCAGCATTGAAATCTGCAGCAATTGGCGGAAGGGTTGCACTTCTGTCACGTTGAACGATTCTCTTCAGTCGTCGTTGGTCCCGTTCTTGCAGGATCTTTCCCCGGCTGCAGCGGTGTCGGAGACTTGATGTTTTACCGGATCCCTCATATTCACGGTACATTCGTGAAATGGTCATACGCGAATATCCCCTCTTCATCGCTACCTCGGAGATGCTGTGGTTCAAATGGCTCTGAGCACTATGGGACTCAACTGCTGAGGTCATTAGTCCCCTAGAACTTAGAACTAGTTAAACCTAAGGACATCACAAACATCCATGCCCGAGGCAGGATTCGAACCTGCGACCGTAGCGGTCTTGCAGTTCCAGACTGCAGCGCCTTTAACCGCACGGCCACTTCGGCCGGCGGAGATGCTGTGTCCCATCACTTGTGCACCGACTATAACGCCAAGTTCAAACTCACTTAAATCTTGATAACCTGCCATTGTAGCAGCAGTAACCTATCTAACAACTGTCCCAGGCACTTGTGCTATATAGTCGTTGCCGACCGCAACGTCTTATTCTGTCTGGCTACATATCTTTGTACTTAAATACGCATGCCTATACGTTTCCTTGGCTCTTCGGGGTATATTTGACACATGTTTACGTGAGCAAAGCCATGGGTAGAAAGCTCATCCCAAACACCTGAAACGATTTCAACGAAATTTGGTGCACGTATTAGCTCTGATCTGGAAAGAAATACTGTGGCGGTGAAAGCCACTAGCCTCCTATCGGGGAGGGGGTGCAAAGTGGAGAAAGAAGGGGGTAGAAGAATGGACAGATGAAGGGGGGACAAAGAGGAGATGGACACAGCAGGTGGGAGGAGGAGATTGACAGAGGGGAGAAGAGGAGATGGGCAGGGAAAGGAAAGAGGAGGAAATGAGAGGAGGGAGGAGGAGATGAACAGCGAGGGAGCAGGAAGAGGTGAACTAACAGAAGACTGGAATAAATACAAACGCGGACAAGAGACTACCTCCTGTGGTGTTCTCTGGAAACGACACAAAACCGGGTAATGTCCCTTGCAGTTTGTAAAATATTCGCTAGTGAAGACGGAGAAGACGGCCGGATAACTGTGTGCGTTAAAGCGCCGCTCCGGGATGGGGAAGTGCTCCGGCCCCAGATGGAATCCGCCCGGCGGACTAAAGACAAGAGTCGGCGTGCCGGCCAGCCTAGATGTAGTGTTTAAGGGGGTAGCCACATCCCAGTAGGTGAAGGCCGGACTGGTACCCAAATCTCACCTCAGACATTTAAAAGCTTTCGCCCACTTTCACTTGACTGTACACACAGACAGTGGGGGGTACACAGACTGCCTCCTGGGGTTAGCGGGATGGCGATAGGAAGGACATCCGGCCACCTTTTAAATTAACCGTTTCAAATCCATAAATAACAGTGTCGACCATACGCTGATACGGCACAGATACACAAGAAAAGAAAGAAGAAAGCAGACTGTATCAAAGACCATGCCTCTTCTGGGAAATCATTGCGGAATTTCCTTTGCGAGATTATTAAAATCAATATTTGTAGACTAGATTAAGGAAAGGCAAAACAACGTTTCTAGCATTTGTAGACTTAGAGAAAACTATTGACAACGTTGATTAGAATAATCTCTTTAGAATTCTGAAAATGGCAGGGGTAAAATACAGGGAGCGAAAGGCTATATACAATTTGTACATAAACCATGTGATAGTGATAAGAGTCGAGGGGCCGAAAGAGAAGCAATGGTTGAGAAGGGAGCGACACAGGGTTCTACCCTATCCCCGATGTTATTGAATCTGTACATTGAACAAGCAGTAAAGGAAACCAGAGAAAAATTTGGAGTAGGAATTAAAATGCAGAGAGAAGAAATGGAAACCTTGAGCTTTGCCGATGGCATTGTAATTCTTTCAGAGACAGCAAAGGACTGGGAAGAACAGTTGAAAGGAATGGACAGGGTCTTCAAAGCTGGATGTAAGACGAACATCAACAAAAGCAGAACGAGGATAATGGAATGTAGTGGAATTAAATTAGGTGATGCTGAGGGAATTAGATTAGGGAATGAGGCACTTAAAGTAGTAGATGAGGTTTGCTATTTTGGTATCAAAATAACTGAAGATGGTCGAAGTAGAGAGGATACAAAATATACGCTGGCATGGCAAGGGAAGCGTTTCTGAAGAAGAGTAATTTGTTAACATCGAGTGTAGGTTTAAGTGTCAGGAAGTCTTTTCTGAAAGTATGTGTACAGAGTGTAGCTTTGTATGGATGTGAAACATGGACGATAAACAGTTTATACAAGAAGAGAATAGAAGCTTCTGAAATGTGGTGCTACAGAAGAATGCTGAAGATTAGATGGGTAGATCACGTAACCAATAAGGAGGTACTGAATAGAATTGGGGAGAAGAAAGACACGTTCTGAGGCATCAAGGGATCACCAGTTTCGTACTGGAGGAAAGCGTGGAGATTAAAAATCGTGGAGGGAGACCAAGAGATGAATACACGAAGCAGAGTCAGAAGGATGTAGGTTGCAGTAGTTACTCGTAGATGAAGAGGCTTGCACAGGATAGAGTAGCATGGAGAGCTGCATCAAGACAATCTCTGGACCGAAGACCACAACAACAACAACATGGGTGGACACCGAACACCGTTGTTGCAGCGAAAACGCAGGAAAATGAAATACAATTACATCCATTCCTTCTCTCTCCAAATGAACAAGAGCAGACGAGCCTGATATTGGTAACGGAGAAATAAATTATCAGGCAAAAGTGAGTGGTCGCAACTTTTTCAATCTTTCAAGATACAGAAATACTAATTCCTAGTACCCGTGTCAAAGACTACAGCCCGCTGTGCTACACTGCTACACTTCTTACAAGGGAACCTCCCCATCGCACTTCCCTCAGATTTAGTTATAAGTTGGTACAGTGGATAGGCCTTGAAAAACTGAACACAGATCAATCGAGAAAACAGGAAGAAGTTGTGTGGAACTATGAAAAAATAAGCAAAATATACAAACTGAGTAGTCCATGAGCAAGATAGGCAACATCAAGGTGAACGTGCACCCAACAGCGCTGTGGTCACGTGGTTAGCGTGTGCAGCTGCGGAACGAGAGGTCCTTGGTTCAAGTCTTCCCTCGAGTGAAAAGTTTAATTTTTTATTTTCAGACAATTATCAAAGTTCAGGCGCTCGCACAGAATCAATTTCGCTCTCCAAAATTCCAGGACATGTTCAGATTTGCTTGGTGGACATACGCAGGATTTGACGGTCTACACACGGAAAAATTTGAAAACGTTAAAAACATATGTTTTGACAGAGCACAGGGAAAACTGTGCGACTGTGAAACTGTTGCATTCATTTGTTGCAGTTTATGTGACAAACTCTTATGTTTTCCTCACTTTTTTTGGAGTGATTATCACATCCACAAGAAAAACTAAATCGGGCAAGATAGAAGAATCTTTTGACCCATTCACCAAGTGTACAAGTTAGGTGGGTCGACAACATATTCCTGTCATGTGACGCACATGCCGTCACCAGTGTCGTATAGAATATATCAGACGTGTTTTTCTGTGGAGGAATCGGTTGACCTATGACCTTGCGATCAAATGTTTTCGGTTCCCATTGGAGAGGCACGTCCTTTACTAATCGCACGGTTTTGCGGTGCGGTCTCAAAACACAGACACTAAACTTATTACAGTGAACAGAGACGTCAATGAGCGAACGGACAGATCATAACTTTGCAAAAATAAACAAAGTAAACTTTTCACTCGAGGGGAGACTTGAACCCAGGACCTCTCGTTCCGCAGTTGCTCACGCTAACCACGGGACCACGGCGCTCCTGAGCTCGCGTTCTCCTAGATGTTGCCTATCTTGCACATGGACTACTCAGTTTGTATATTTTGCTTATTTTTTTCATAGTTCCACACGACTTCTTCCTGTTTTCTCGATTGATCTGTGTTCAGTTTTTCAAGGCCTATCCACTGTGCCAACTTATAATTAAATCTGAGGGGGGTGCGATGGGGAGGTTCCCTTGTTAGTGTGCCTGTATGTTACCTGTGAAAAGCCACTTATCCCAACAAGAGCTCCGGGATTCTCTCCGCAGAAGCTCTCTGCACAAATGTTTCGATCCAACTGCTGAAGGCTCAGAGTTGTGACATTTCCCAATGAACACAGTTTCGTTCTTTCACATTATGTATCCCTTGTTTGCCCTCTTGGTACCAGTAGTAAGCTTTTTCAGTGCTCTGATTCTCTCTCCTAGAAATAGCCTTCATTTAAATCACTGCTGAAACGAGCTGAAAATTCATTGATCAAATACTTGGTCAACATTAAAAGTATAAATACAATAACCATGGTTTATATTTTGTATCCTTTCTCCTTCTATTGCTACTAAAATTTCTGTCAATCGTCTCAAACAGAGAAGTCCTTCTCAGGTTTTAGTGAATAGTCAGTAGAGCTCTAGCTACTATGTACTTGGCAGAACAACTTTGGTATGCAAATTTTTAAAAGAACTGGAACTACTATAGAATAGTTACAGAATGAGCACATGTTAACTAAACTGGCTTTATGACTGTTATTGATACAAAAAAAATTAGTATCCAGACAATTTTTCACACAACAGCGGACCGAAAAAAATAACTAAACGAAAGCCAAAGTGCTTAATTATGGCTACAATTGTTCCTTCATAAAAATAGATCAAAATATGTTGTCACTATTCAATTCATTGCCCGCAAAGTACACGACCGTCAAGAAATTCAGAACTGGATTCTCCTTTGAAATGTTGCCATTATTGCCCCCGAATATAAGTCATTATGTTTACGAACAAACGGATACCTCAGAATGCTGTAATTATTACTACAGGGACCAATCTACCGTGGAAGGCCAAGATCAAATATCCACCCCTCATCATCGATCCATAATTAAGATGTATACACTACACTACTAAAAGGTATCAGATAGATTATATAATGGTAAGACAGAGATTTAGGAACCAGGTTTTAAATTGTAAGACATTCCCAGGGGCAGATGTGGACTCTGACCACAATCTATTGTTTATGAACTGTAGATTAAAACCGAAGAAACTGCAAAAAGGTGGGAATTTAAGGAGATGGGACCTGGATAAACTTAAAGAACCAGAGGTTGTACAGAGTTTCAGGGAGAGAATAAGGGAACAATTGACAGGAATGGAGGAAAGAAATACAGTAGAAGAAGAATTGGTAGCTTTGAGGGATCAAATAGTGAAGGCAGCAGAGGATCAAATAGGTAAAAAGACGAGGGCTAGTAGAAACCCTTGGGTAACAGAAGAAATATTGAATTTAATTGATGAAAGGAGAAAATATAAAAATGCAGTAAATGAAGCAGGCAAAAAGGAATACAAACGTCTCAAAAATGATATCGACAGGAAGTGCAAAATGGCTAAGCAGGAATGGCTAGAGGACAAATGTAAGGATGTAGAGGCTTATCTCACTAGGGGTAAGATAGATACTGCCTGCAGGAAAATTAAAGAGACCTTTGGAGAGAGGAGAACCACTTGCATGAATATCAAGAGCTTTGATGGAAACCCAGTTCTAAGCAAATAAGGGAAAGCACAAAGATGGAAGGAGTATATAGAGGGTCTATCTATACAAGGGCGATGTACTTGAGGACAATATTATGGAAATGGAAGAGTATGTAGATGAAGATGAAATGGGAGATACGATACTGCGTGAAGAGTTTGAGAGAGCACTGAAAGACCTGAGTCGAAACAAGGCCCCCGGAGTAGACAAGATTCCATTAGAACTACTGACAGCCTTGGGAGAGCCAGTCCTGACAAAACTCTACCATCTGGTGAGCAAGATGTATGAGACAGGCGAAATACCCTCAGACTGCAAGAAGAATATAATAATTCCAATCCCAAAGATAACAGGTGTTGACAGACGTGAAAATTACCGAACTATCAGTTTAATAAGTCACAGCTGCAAAATACTAACGCGAATTCTTTACAGACGAATGGAAAAACTGATAGATGCCGACCTCGGGGAAGATCAGTTTGGATTCCGTAGAAATGTTGGAACACGTGAGGCAATACTGAATCTACGACTTATCTTAGAAGAAAGATTAAGGAAAGGCAAACCTACGTTTCAAGCATTAGTAGACTTAGAGAAAGCTTTTGACAATGTTGATTGGAATACTCTCTTTCAAATTCTGAAGGTGGCAGGGGCAAAATACAGGGAGCGAAAAGCTATTTACAATTTGTACAGAAACCAGATGGCAGTTATAAAAGGGAAGCAGTGGTTGCGAAGTGAGTGAGAGAGGGTTGTAGCCTCTCCCCGATGCTATTCAATCTGTATATTGAGCAAGCAGTAAAGGAAACAAAAGGAAAGTTCGGAGTAGGTATTAAAATCCATGGAGAAGAAATAAAAACTTTGAGGTTCGCCGATGACATTGTAATTCTGTCAGAGACAGCAAAGGACTTGGAAGAGCAGTTGAACGGAATGGACAGTGTCTTGAAAGGAGGGTACAAGATGAACATCAACTAAAGCAAAACGAAGATAATGGAATGTAGTCGAATTACGTCGGGTGATGCTGAGGGAATTAGATTAGGAAATGAGAGACTTAAAGTAGTAAAGGATTTTTGGTATTTGGGGAGCAAAATAACTGATGATGGTCGAAGTAGAAAGGATATAAAATGTAGACTGGCAATGGCAAGGAAAGCGTTTCTGAAGAAGAAAAATTTGTTAACATCGAGTATAGATTTAAATGTCAGGAAGTCGTTTCTGAAAGTATTTATATGGAGTGTAGCCATGTATGGAAGTGATACGGGGACGATAAATAATTTAGACAAGAAGAGAATAGAAGCTTTCGAAATGTGGTGCTACAGAAGAATGCTGAAGATTAGATGGGTAGATCACATAACTAATGATGAAGTATTGAATAGAATTGGGGAGAAGAGGAGTATGTGGCACAACTTGACAAAAAGAAGAGACCGGTTAGTGAGACATGTTCTGAGGCATCAAGGGATCACCAATTTAGTATTGGAGGGAAGCGTGGAGGGTAAAAATCGTAGAGGGAGACCAAGAGATGAATGCACTAAGCAGATTCAGAAGGATATAGGCTGCAGTAGGTACTGGGAGGTGAAGCAGCTTGCACCAGATAGAGTAGCATGGAGAGCTGCATCAAACCAGTCTCAGGACTGAAGACCACAACAACAACAACACTACACTGTCCGCATCTGCCATAAAGAAAATCACCTCATGCATGAAATTTATCTTCTCATCAAAGGCAATTTCACTCACCATCAAGATAAAACCAACAATCTTCGAAGTTTTTATTCTCCCTGCGACCACTTATGGCTCTCAAATCTGGTCCTTGGCAGCCACTATTCATTTCAAGGAAGTATAAACTGTGCAATACAAATTCCAATCGATGCACTCTGTTACCTACCAAACTCAGTCATTCATAGAGATCTCCAGATCCCGAAAATTCATGTATTAATTCAGCAAAAAGCTTAGAAATTCTATGTAAAAGCATAATGTTCGCCCTACCATTTCATCCGTTCCATAAGACAAATTCCACCCACCCACAGGAACAATTTTTTCATAATACTTGACCGTCAATTCGACTTTTAAATACTACTAGCTATACCGCGCCACGCTTTAGTGTGGCTGTGCTTCAATGGAAACGAAAGAAAAAAAGCAAGTACACGTTTTTAATATGTATGGGAATTGGATATACATCCCAAATCTCCTTCTCTTCCCTCTCTCTGTCCGTCTTCCTTTCCCCCTTTCTTTGTCCATCTCCTTCTCCTTCCCCCTATCTCTGTCCAGCACCTCCTCCCACACTCTCTGCCCATCCTCTCCTACCCACTTTCTGTATCCCCTCTCTCTACCCCTCTGTCAGTCCATAAGCTCCTCCCCCCTTTCTCTGTCATCTCCAACCTCCCCCTCTTTTCATACCCTCCTGCCTCCTCTGTCTACCTCCTTCTACATTTCCTCCCACCCCTACGTCCATCTTCTCCTTCCCCTCTCTCTGACCTTGACCCTTGTTTATCGTTACTGCAAATTCAGATTCTGCAGTAGAATTCTAATCACAAGCTAATAAGCCATAAATAGAACCTTCCTGTTTGCTAACAACGTATCGCTATTGTATATTTATATATTAAAAAGTATATAGTCTATATGTATTAAACAATTATTACAGTGATGCGAAAAGATAAATTTTGAGATTTTTTGTAAAAATGTTTTCCCTTTGTATATTATATATAACTTATATGTATTAAAATATACGAATATTAAAGAATTAGGTACCTAAAACGACGCCTGTATTAGAACTCGACGTGTGTCAAAATTTAATGCAATCAGTCAAAAACTTCCGGAAATTAACCATTTTGAACAAACAAACATTTACTTTTTTATAACGTTTCCCTTTTTATTACATATATGTTACATATGTACCAGATGGCGTTTCAATAAGTATATAAAAACACTTTCGTATTCGAATGCGGCGTTGTGTCAAAATTTCAAACCAATCCGCGAAGAACTGTCAGAGATTTGTGATTTTGAAGAAGCGAACATCTAAGTTTGCACTTATACAAAAACTGTAAATGTTCCTAATCGCAAATCTTCGAAAGTTTTTGACAAAATCCTTTGAAATTTAGATACAACGTTCATTGGGATACGCGTGTGTTTTTACATAACTATTTTTTAACAAATATGCAATCACTCATCTTTGCTTCTCCCTCCTCCATCCATTTAAAGAAAAAAACGCTCCATCACTATTCCTTCATTACTCTTACACAGTATATAAATACACAGCAACATAATTAAACAGAATAGCACGCATGCCCTTGACTTAAAAGTGTAGGTCCAAGACAAAATAGTGGCTATTTTAAGTTGGCAACACTACAAAACGCAATACACACTTAGAAGTATAAAAATAGAAAGTAAACAGTGGTGTACGAAAAAGTGTGCTCTGTAAAACATAAGAAATGCATAGTTCTGTAGAGAAACGAAAAATTAGTCTACAAGTATCAGTGTCTAAAGAAGAAAGACACCAAAGACATGCTAGGAGACGGGATTTCCTGATGTAGGCGAGAATCCAAGCAAAAATCACTAAGTAAAAACCAATAAATTGTTGACGAACTGTTTTTTGATCTTAAAAACAAGTTAGATTGTAAATATCTTTCATTGCAGACCACTGATGGTGCTTTACCTGAATAAAGCGAAACTCGTCTAGTAAAAAACAAATGCATTTTCTTGTAGTTGTAACGTCGGAACAAAATACCCTCGCGAACTGTAAAGCAACTACGTACAATATGGCCACACAAATGAAGAAATTAGTTGGGTTGGGTTGTTTGTTTGGCGGAGGAGACCAAACAGCGAGGTCATCGGTCTCATCGGATAATCCTTTCAAAGGAAGCTCCCAGCATGTGCCTGGAGCGATTTAAGGATATCACGGAAAACCTAAATCAGGATGGCCGGACGCGGGATTGAACCGTCGTCCTCCCGAATGCGAGTCCAGTGTACTAGCCACTGCGCCACCTCGCTCGGTAAGAAATTAATAGTACAGTCGATGGTGAATATGGCATCATTTGAAAAATATTGTGTTACATTACTGATTGGACATTTCCTGACAAGGAGAATGCAGCCCTGTTTTCCTGTACGAAACGTTATTTACAGCACAGGAATAACATATTGTATGCTCCACGGAAGTGTAATAAGAGCATTGTTCATTTTATACGTTAATTACTTAGCAGATACTACTAGTTATAATAGCTCTAAAAAGTGACTCGCTTAGAACTGGGGAGAGGGTACACAGTTGTATATTAGTGAGGACTAACGGAAGTCAGCCTTGGTGGATCCCAATATCCAAGACGTACTCACGCCAAACAGCTATTAGCACCCTTAAAGTAACAAATCTTAATAAATCGCTTTATGAGAAACATGTCTGGCTGGAGTGGTCGCCAGTCCGTGCTGCAGACAGCGCCGTGAGTAGAAGTCTCCTAACACAAACATTGGTTCATTGTTAAGTGACAGCAGTGGCCTCTATTATCTGGTGGCTCGCGATCTGCAAGCGATCTGTTGGAACAGATCGCAAGCCCTGGGAACCAGAAGAACTCAGGTGCTGCTGCCAGCATAGTTCTGTCCAATCGTAGCACTCTTCACGTGTCGCACCAAACCGTTAGCGCCTCGGAGGACTGATGTACTCGTGGATAGGGTTGTCGGAATCCCTCGCGATATGTGCAGGTTTCTAGGAAATCGGTTTCCGGTCCAGGTGAAAGACTAGTGGAAGAAGACAGAAAATTATCCAAGAGTTCGAAGTTTTTTTTTATCTATTTGTGTAGGTCAAAAACTAAGTCAGTAACACAGATAACTGATAATAACAATGGCATCCTGGGAATAATAGCACATAAACTGACGGAAATGGAAGATATTAAACGGTGAACACTCTACCAAACTGGTACTCCAGCATTTTCACGCCTGTGAGACATGTTGATTAAAATTTCATCTTTAAGTAAACTTATTTCCTTTATTCTCAGTACAGAAGAAAACGGCATTCCTACAGATGAAGAATGATGTCTCTCTTCGTCCATCTTTTCAGAGATGGTTCGCGACCTTGGCTGTTCAGTACAGAATATCAAATCAAACACCTTTCAGCCGTCTAAATTTCCAAATTGCTATTTTATTGGGCTACCAGTTTTGGCGATATACTACACCAGGCAGGTGATGTTTGAAATGATCGCTGTCTCAAATTCTACAGATGCCAGTCTTAGAATGCTGGCACCTATTTTGATCAGAACCGAGGTTGTAATCTTCCTACACATCAGTCAAGGGGCCTAAATATGGCGTAACACATCGCCGAAACTGGTAGCCCAATAATATAACAATTTTGAAATTTAGTGGTCTGAGACGTGTTTGATTTGACATTATACGATGAATAATGATGTGAACACGTGATGGCCATGAGTTTGTCTAACGTCAAAGGAACATTTCAGTTGGAGATCACAACACAGTACTCTCAGAAGATGTGCACGTGGAGCTTACCGCCATCTTTCGGACTTTGAGAAAGGTCGAGTCATTAGTATGAGGGCAGTTGGCTGAAGTGCAATGACGACAGAACTAGTGAAGACAATGGCGTGGCAATAAGAGCAGGCCTGGGTCCTTCCACAGGGGCTACACTACGAGAATATGATATGATTGTTCAACTGGCTCTGGGGAATAGACGAATAACAACAGCTGAAATCTGGCCACAAATTCCAGGCTATCAACACGAATCGTCAGGAACAGATTACTTGTAGCTCAGTTGATACCTGCAGTTGATACATGTCTCTTATCGCTGACACCCCACCGCAGGCGATAGAGATGTGCACGGTGTGGAGACCGAGACAACTGGGACATTGAGTCGCAGTCTGTGGTGTACAACGATGGGTGTCGCTTCTTTTACTGGCGGTCACAGAGACGACAACGTGTCCGTAGACGCAAAAGTAACAGAAAGCAATGAGTCTCGACACGTGTACCCTTCCAACTCCTGTTGAAGGGGGGCTGAATGCTCGCTAGTACGTGACAAGAATGTCAAATAAACCCTGCGTGACCAGGATACCAATTGGCACATTCCAGCAGTTAACACTAAAAACGCTAGAAAATGACTTTTATCTTAATAATATGAATATTTATATATGTTTTTCGAGAGAGAGAGATTGATTTTGATTAATACTTTACTTTAAGTCGTAATTGGTACCTGAATTTTGGTTGCTGCCTCCTTAAATGATCAGCTTCTGCACCAGTTGGTGATGTATTATAATTTGGAGGAAGTTATTGTTCTTTAAGATCTAAAGTTCGATTCTGTTGGTTACTTGACCGTATTGCGGATAGCTTTGAACCCAAGTTTTCGTAGCTTATCATACCTAAGGGGCCACTGATGTAAGTGAGTAAGATCAAACAGCTATCTGCTTTTCGTGAGAAAAGGAGATTACTTGGCCCACAAACTTCCTTCAAACTACAGGTCCTGCTACATCAACATTGGTCAGTGGGGCTCAGCACCATACTATTTACAAGATCATAATCCAATTACATGTAACAATACGTTCTGAGCGACGGCTTAACAACACGTCCTCTTTCCACAAGAGACAAATTAACAGTCCCCTTTTTTTTTAATAAATCAATTTACTTTTAGAGTCCATACTCAAAGATTCACTACTACTATCATTGCGGGGATTGCGCGCTAAAGAGTTTCTTGCTGTTCAACTGCGCTTCACTTGGTATTTACATACATTACTGAGCTTCTCAGAATAAAATTAGGCGCAAATTAGTTAAGAAAAGGGCAGATAGGCTCACGTAACATTACAACGCCTTGAGGAATTTCACTAAGATTCTTGACTGGTCTGCACAATACACTCATTCGTCTCTCACACAATATATCTGGAATGCAATGGGAAGCCACGCTTTCACACCAGCTTACAGCTGGCATCCTTTTTAAACTGACACAGCACATGTTTCAGATATGACATACATTCCTCATGTCTGTTTGCTCTCATGTCACATGGAATACAAGAGTGATGTTGATGATGTACATCAGCCCCGAATGGAATGAAAGTTTAATGATTTAATACACATTATGTCATGACACCTCCCAAAACTTAGGTAAATATCAGCCTGGTACTACATAGTGTAACACTTTTCATAATCTTCATTGTAAACTGCATAAAGCCATTAGAGGAATGAGCAGGGAAAGATGATGTTGACGATGTTTCAATAGAAATGGTTAAAGATTAAGGAAAATTAATACAAAAGTGTCATGTAATTGAAAAGTGCCACGATGATCTCTCCATTGCCAAAAGATTCCGGGAGAGGACTGCCAAGGGGCAGGTGACCATAAGAAAAACATTGAATAACCAACGAAAAGATAACGTTCTACGAGTCGGGGCTTGAAATGTCAGAAGCTTGAACGTGATAGGGAAGCTATAAATCTGAAAACGGAAATGCAAAGGCTCAATCTAGATATAGTACGGGTCAGTGAAGTGAAATAGAAAGAAAAGGATTTCTGGTCAGATGAGTATAGGGTAATATCAACAGCAGCAGAAAACAGTATAACATGAGTAGGATTCGTTATGACTAGGAAGGTAGGCCAGAGAGTGTGTTACTGTGGACAGTTCAGTGACAGGGTTGTTCTGGTCAGAATCGACAGCAAACCAACACCGACAACGATAGTTCAGGTATACACGCCGACGTCGCAAGCTGAAGATAACGAGATAGAGAAAGCATACGACGATATTTAAAGGGCAATACAGTACCTAAAGGGAGATGAAAATGTAATAGTCATGGGGGACTGAAATGCAGTTGTAGGGGAAGGAGTTGAAGAAAGGGTTACAGGAGAAAATAGACTTGGTGCAAGGTATGAGAGAGGAGAAAGACTAATTTCAGCTAGTTATAGTGATTACTCTGTTCACGGATGACAACTGGAGGAGGTGTACTTGGAAAAGACCGGGTGATATGGGAAGATTTCAGTCAGATTACATCATGGTCAGGCAGAGATTCCAGAATCAGATACTGGATTGTAAGGTGTACCTTAGAGCAGATGTAGACTCAGATCACAATAAAGTAGTGATCAAGAGTAGGCTGAAGTTTAAGAGATTAGTAAAGAAGAAAGAATATGCAAAGAAGTGGGGTATGGAAGTACTAAGGAATCACGAGGCACGCTTGAAGTTCCCTAAGGCTATAGATGATGCAATAAGGAATAACCCAGTAGGCTGTACAGTTGAAGAGGAATGAACATCTCTAAAAAGGACAATTACAAATGCTGGAAACAGGAAGATAGATACAAAGAAAGCAACTGCGAAGAAACCATGGGCAACAGAAGAAATACTTCAGCTGATCGAAGAAAGTAGGAAGTACAAAAATGTTCAGGGAAATTCAGGAATATAGAAGTACAAGATGCTGAGGAATGAAATAAATAGGAAGTGCAGGGATGCTAAACCGAAATGGGTGCATGAAAAATGTGAAGAAAATGAAAAGGAAATGATTGTCGGAAGGACTCACTCAGCATATTGGAAAGTCAAAACAGCCTTTGGTGAAATGAAAAGCGAAGGTGGTAATATTAAGAGTGCAACGGGAATTTCAATGTTAAATGCAGAGAAGAGAGCAATACGTGGAAATAGTACACTGAAGGCCTCTGTGAGGGGGAAGATTTGTCTAACGTGATAGATGAAGAAACAGGAGTCGGTTTAGAAGAGATATGGTATCCAGTATTAGAATCAGAATTTAAAAGAGCTTTGGAGGACTTCAAATAAAACAAGGCAGAAGGGATCGACAACATTCCTTGAGAACTTCTAAACTCAATGGGGGAAGTAGCAACAGAACGACTATTCACGTTGGTGATGGTGACATACCATCTGACTGTCAGAAAAAAAAATCGCATAATTCCGAGGACTGCAAGAACCGACAAGTGCGAGAATTATCGTACAATCAGTTTAACAGCTCATGATCAAAGTTACTTACAAGAATAATATACAGAAGAATGGAAAAGAAAATTGAGAATGTGCTGGATGACGATCAGGAAGTTGCGGTTGATAATGGAGGGAAGATTAAAGAAAAATCAAGACACTTTCATAGGGTTTGTCGACCTGGAAAAAGTGTTCGACAATGTCAAATGGAACAAGATGTTCGAAATTTTGAGAAAAATAGAAGTAAGCTATAGGGAGAGACGGGTAACATGCAATATGTACAAGAGCCAAAAGGAAATGATACGAGTAGACGACCAAGAACAAAGTGCTTCGATTAAAAAGGGTGCAAGACAGGGATATAATCTTTCACCTCTACTGTTCAATCTGTACATCGAAGAAACAATGATGGAAATAAAAGAAAGATTCAGGAGCGGAATTAAAATTCAAGGTAAAAGTATATCAATGACACGATTCGCTGATGACATTGCAATCCTGAGTGAAAGTGATCTGCGGAATGGAGAGAACAGTCTAATGAGTATAGAATATGGATTGAGAGTAAATCGAAGAAAGACGAATGTAATGAGAAATAGCAGAAACGAGAACAGCGAGAAACTTAACATCAGGATTGATGGTCACGAGCCGGCCGGAGTGGCCGTGCGGTTCTAGGCGCTACAGTCTGAAGCCGAGAGACCGCTCCGGTCGCAGATTCGAATCCTGCCTCGGGCATGGATGTGTGTGATGTCCTTAGGTTAGTTAGGTTTATTTAGTTCTAAGTTCTAGGCGACTGATGACCTCGGAAGTTAAGTCGCATAGTGCTCAGAGCCATTTTGATGGTCACGAAATAGATGAAGTTAAGGAATTCTGCTACCTAGGCAGCAAATAACCAATGATGGACAGGGCAAGGAGGACATCAAAAGCAAACTAGCAATGGCAAAGATGGCATTCCTGGCCAAGAGAATTCTACCAGTATCAAACATAGGCCTTGGTTTGAGGAAGAAATTTCTGAGAATGTACGTTTGGAGCACAGCATTGTATGGTAGTGACACATGGACTGTGGGAAACCTGGAACAGAAGAGAATCGAAGCATTTGAGATGTGGTGCTACAGACAAATGTGAAAAATTAGGTGGACTGTTGAAGTATGGAATGAGGGGGTTCTACGCAGAATCGGAGAGGAAAGGAATATGTGGAAAACACTAATAATAAGAAAGGACAAGATGATAGGACATCTGTTAAGGCATCAGGGAATGACTTCCATGGTACTAGAGGGAGATGTAAAGGGTCAAACCTGTAGACGATAACAGAGACTGAAGATTGCGAGTGCTACTCTGAGATGAAGTGATTGGCACAGGAGAGGAATTCGTGGCGGGCAGCATCAAACCAGTCAGAAGACGGATGACTCAAAAAAAAAGTACAAACGATGCTTGCAATGTTGATTTCGGTATGTCTGCGGAAAAACACAATTAGCTAAAACTAGGATGTTGTTGCGATAAGGTTCAAAATGGCTCCGAGCACTATGGGACTTAACATCCATGGTCATCAGTCCCCTAGAACTTAGAACTAATTAAACCTAACTAACCTAAGGACAGCACACAACACCCAGCCATCACGAGGCAGAGAAAATCCCTGACCCCGCCGGGAATCGAACCCGGGAACCCGGGCGTGGGAAGCGAGAACGCTACCGTACGACCACGAGATGCGGGCTGCGATAAGGAGAAGGGAGGCAGACAAGAGACAAAAAATATATAGACCTATTTCCCTCCAATGTGTAATGTGGCCGGCCGCTGTGGCCGAGCGGTTCTAGGCGCTTCAGTCTGGAACCGCGCGACCGCTACGGTCGCAGGTTCGAATCCTGCCTCGGGCATGGATGTGTGTGATGTCCTTAGGTTAGTTAGGTTTAAGTAGTTCTAAGTCTAGGGGACTGATGACCTCAGATGTTAAGTCCCATAGTGCTCAGAGCCATTTTTTTTTTTTTTTGTGTAATGATCAGAATATTCACTAAACTAATCTATCACAAACTGCGGTGGCTGCTTATCTTTCTTACTTGTTTTGTCTTGAGAATATGATATACATTTCACTATTTTCAGCTTTTCGCACCTTATTTTCTTCTTTGATCATTGTACTCTTCCCACTCCAAGCTGGAAATTGTGGGGATTATCAGGTATTTCCCGGCCCGCGAGTACGTCCTAACTTTCCACACGTTGCCAGGCGTTTGCTAATTATGGTGATATGATTCGACCGTGGCGTTTCTAGCGTCGGACCTGATTCGAATAGAAGTGATATATTTTGAGGCGAATATAACCAACCTTTGCGTATTCTGGTAAAATTGTCTTGAACGACGTAAACCAACGATGCTAAGTTTATGCAAGGTAACTCAGGGGAAGATGCAACACCTAACATATTGAAGAATCACACCTAACACTCATGTCCGTCTACGAACCTGTCTCACACAAACGATAAAACAGTTCGTGGTGCGTTTGTTGTCGGCGGGGATACTACTCTTCGGTTAACATGTGCTATGCGGCGAATCTGGCGTCCTGGAACCATTGGTACGTTACGCGCCTTTGTACGGCGGCCTGGACATAGTCAAGTCGCATCGGCAGTGTACCAATATGTAACGAGGAGGCACGCGAGTAGGTAGAGGTCAGGAGGTAGAATTGTTAAGATGCGGATCGGTTGCAGTAAAAGCTAAGGACGGCGTTGAGAGAAAGAGTTACGTTAAGAAGCCGAGCGGTTATAAATTATTAATTATATGTAGAGTGATTTTGCTAAACAGGGACAAACTGCAGAACAGATACCTGAGAGGATAAGTAGAAAAACAGATCACATGGACGTACGGTCGGAAACGCGTGGTGTCTGTGCTGCACGGTATTTATTAACTCGTCATGTCTGTATAGCACAATGAAGTGTACGACATGCTGTGACAAAACCGCCCTTCACAAGGTGATCGAATCAGCCTCTACGAGCCTTTAAGCACCTCCTCGACGGACGACTTCAAACCTTCAATCAACCAACAGGGAAGACTGGAAGCACGAAAAGTTTTAGAACTGTATGGCAGACCTCAGCTTTTAAAAATGTTCCATTTGCCTCACAAAATTACAGCAACTTAGCATGAACCTTTTTTGCTCATTGTCCCAACTGCATTACCAAGCAGGGCCCCTTCCTTTTCCGAAATGAACCCGAGTGTCGTTGAAATTCAAACGCCAGCATTAAAGTAATATCATTCGATTTCACTGCTTTAATTTCAAAGTTCAGTTAAGGTATTCATAGCTGGCTGCAATATTTAGATTACACAAGCACAAATTAAGAGTGCGAGTTTTGTTACCATATTTTAGATTACCAGTGACTGCAGCTCAGCTTGGTACGTACTAAATTTTACTATTGTTAATTGTTCAGAATCATTTAATTCAAGTTCAAAGTTAAATCTCTTATTTCTAAATCGCGTAGATTCAAGTATCTTTTGAAATGATTGTTGAGGTAGCCCAAGACTAACCTTATTTTACTGAATTTCGTAGTGCTTCAGAAACAAAGCTCACTATTAATTTCAGTCACTAAATAAAGTTTCAGTTTTCCGGTTTTATTAATTCTTTTGCTAAATTAAGTCAGAGTGTAGCGAAATTTATTACTTCTGACAAACATTCAGTTTTCACACAATACGTGTCAACCTTCAGTTGCCACGCTTTTAGTGCAAATTATATGTGCAATCACCTTTCTCTTTTCAGTTGTTATAGTAGTTGTCCATAGGACTGGCGACCGTAATTTTCCCCAAATCACAAATATCTAATTAACGCCACTTAATTGTTAACGTAAAGACCGCAAATTTACTTTCTTTATTAACTTTACCCCTTTTCAAAATTAATTTCCACCAATTTCATTCGCATTTTTCCTTTCATTTAGATGTAACCCTTCCTCCCTATTTACCGACAGATTAACTTCGGTGACGATTGCTTTTCCCAAATTTCCATTAGGTACACGCGGTTTAATTTTTCACTGTCATTAAGGCCGATAAGTGAGGGGGAGGTTACAAGTGGATGCCCTGTAGTACCGATGTGTGAGCGCATCGTCATAATGGATGACATTACTGCCCTCTTGAGTGTGGATCTAAAACACTAGTACAGACAGGAAATTCCTGAATGAAATTTTCAATCTGCAGCGGAGTGTGCGCTGATTTTGAGACTTCCTGGCAGATTAAAGCTGTGTACCGCACCGGGACTCGAACTCGGGACCTTTGCCTTTCGCAGGCAAGTGCTCTTACCAACTAAGCTACCCACGCACGACTCACAACCCGTTCTGACAATTTTACTTCCACCAGCACCTCGTCTCCTTCCTTCCAAACTTCACATAAGTTCTTCCAGTAGTACTAGTACTTCAAATTCCGCAGGAGAACTTCTGTGAAGTTTGGAAGGCAGGAAACGAGGTACTGGCGGAAGTAAAATTGTGAGGACGGATCGTGAGTCGTGCTTGGTTAGCTCGGTTGGTAGAGCCCTTGCCCGCGAAAAACAGAGGTCCCGAGTTCGAGTCTCGGTCTAGCACACAGTTTTAATCTGCCAGAAAATTTCAGGAAATCCCTTTTCACCTGGTGTGTTCTCATGTAAGTTTTCGATTAGTGAAACCTACAATGTCAAATATCTGTAATCTCCACGGAATGGGTGTACCTCCCTTTGAATGCATTTCCAGATATATGTGCGTATGACCCTTTTTTTGCTCCTTATCCGAACTTTTCCTTCTGTTTGCACCCAAGTAGCAGAATTACCCTCTGTGTAAAACATAAGCAGAAGGAGCGAGCATTAGCCTTTCTAGTGTGAGTAGAACTGAAGTTACTAATCAGAATCACCGACACATAGGGGACTAATGTAAAAGTTGACACTGGGATCAGTGAAAGAATCAGAATCAATTAAATGTAGTGACTCTCCGAAATGACAAATAATCAGAGTGGGTTACAAAATTGTAGGTATTCAGAAATGGTTCAGAACATTCATTGCTAAGTTTTTATAAAGGTATCTCGGGGGAAGATGCAACACCCAACATTTACTGGCAGAAATAAGTGAGGGACAAAGCATCAATTATGTAAACGCCCTGGTTGGGTTTTATACTATTAATCACAGACATATTATTATAGTTAATGTCACGTCAAACTGAGAAATATGCATTTACATGGACGGCAACAACCCTGGCTTGTTCCCCCCATAATGTGGGGAAGATGCCACATAATGCAGGGGAAGAAGCGACATATCTGGAAATAACAGTTGTGATGGACAAAATTACAAAATTTATTTCAACATAGAAGGTACACTGCACAGTATCCATTATAAATCATTGAGGGAGGGGACGGAGGTGGAGGGGGGACACTGGACAATAAATTTTGAAATGTCCCCTTAGAAATATTAATGAATTACTGTGCTGATAAACCTCTTACATTATTTGATTTTCAAACAGCTGAGCAGAACTGAACGTACTCAGACATTTCGCTCTTTACCTATTCTGATCAAGACTAAACTGACACACAATATTTTTAGCGCAACGCAATCTGATTTTCAATAATCCCTACAAAAGAATGGCCCTGACTAACATTAACCTATACCTTTCACAAATCACTTACCTCACAAAAATCTTCGTTATTCGAACTACTGCAATACAGCGAGCGCCACTACTGCCAGCTAAATAAAAGATTCAAACTACTGAAGGCACTAACTACTTATAGGCATAGTTAGCAAATGAAAGATTTTGATAGACAACAAACAATGTATTTACCTTAATAATGTTCAAAAGTCATTATATATATATATATATATATATATATATATATATATATATATATATATATATCAGTTCATGATATTCAGTATTACAAATTTACTCTTTCTGGCGGACACATGTCCAGATCATCCGCTCTTAAAATTCTGCTATCTCTCTCCCCACATCCACCACTGCTGGCGGCTCACCTCCAACTGCGCAACGCTACGCGCTGTTAACAGCCAACTGCCCAACACTACAATAGCGAATATTACAACAATGCTAACCAGCCACAGACTGCACACAGCACAGCCAGTGATTTTCATACAGAGCGCTACGTGGCGTTACCAATATAAAAACCTAAACAGCCTACTTACAATTTGTTTTATTGTTTTATTTTTAACGTTTAATGGAATGCAAATTGTCTTTGCAGTAAATTTCATGGAGCCGTTTCTTGCATGTTATACATTGAAGCCAAACGCTTTTTCGGCCCTTGTTGTCAAGAAAGTATCCCTTACACACAACGCAAATATCATCGTCCTCCTCAGGAGCAGAGGTTGCTGAAGATGAACTGCCCTTCCTCTTCCTCTTCTGTGCAATTTTTCCTCTTTTCTTTGTCGTCGAAGCAGCCATTCATCTCAACACATCTCGTTTCTCCACGTCATAGGGATTTCTGCAGTTTCATTCTTTCTTCTAGTTTTTTTATGTGTCTGTCGTCTGCAGATAGGACTGATTTCCGCAAAAGAAGTTGTGGCACCGCTGCTGCTTGTTGTAGCTACGGCTGGATGGGCATTGACTTCGTTGTTGTCAGATAAATTCCCTTTTACATTGTCACAAATGGTAAACGCTTTTTCTGAAAGTTTTTGTGGGTTATACGGACACGTTCCACATGCACAAAATCCCACACTGCCATTTCCAACAATGGCTGTGCAATCCCAGGCAGCGCTCAGCAAAGACACAAAATGAAGTCTGATTCTGTGGCCCAGGTCAGATTGGATCCAGTTGTTTAGGGTCTGCTGCCAAAATGTCTGCTATGGCTTGAAGGACGACCTATCCATGGGCTGAACATGGTGAGTCGTGTGACTTGCGAGGCATATCAGTATCACTTCATGTTCAAATGCGAAATCCAGCACAGAAACATCAGAACAATGTGTTCTGTGCCCATCTAAAATAAGGAGCACCTTCCCAGGGTCTTTATGTGGGGTGAAGTGTGTCCTCAGCAATTGAAAGAAAACATCTGAATTCACATACGCTGGTTCACCTGAATGATGGCCCCCAGTGGCATCCCATCTTCAAACTCGGCCTTCTTTCTTTGACATTTAAAAATTGCAATACAGAGACAGAAATCTTCCATCTGCACTGCAACATGCCATTACAGTGATGGCCTCACCCTTCTCTGATGATGCAAATGGTTCAAATGGCACTGAGCACTATGGGACTTAACATCTGAGGTCATCAGTCCCCTAGAACTTAGAACTATTTAAACCTACCTAACCTAAGAACATCACACACATCCATGCCCGAGGCAGGATTCGAACCTGCGACCGTAGCGGTCGCGCGGTTCCAAACTGAAGCGCCTAGAACCGCTCGGCCACAGCGGCCGGCTTCTGATGATGCGACATGATGAACATCACAGGGACCCTTCATTGTCAGGACATTCCCTGGATCATTAGTCAACTCCAGACCGCATTTATCCACATTGTAAATCTAGCTTGGATGCCCCCCAAAGCCATTTTCATCAGATATTTGCAGTAGCAGAGTGAAATAGTTTCCAACTTCAGCGCGGTTCATTCCCAACCCTTTTGCCATCGAAATTCCCTGCGCCTTTCGCTCAGCTACCTCAGAATGTCTTCTCCGAAATGACTGCAGCCAATCGCAGCCTGCGATTTTCGTTTCTTTGTTGAAGGGGTGGGCTATACTATTCTTTTCGAAAAATGAAAAGAACAAACGTCGGATATCTGCTTCAGCAGGTGGAAACCTTGAAATGTCCCCTTAGAAAAATTTATGAATGATTGTGCTGGTAAACCTCTTAAATTATTTGATTTTCAAACAGCTGAGCAGAACTGAACGTACTCAGACATTTCTCACTTGACTTATTCCGATCATCACTAAATTGACACACAATATTTTTAGCGCAACACAATCTGACTTTCAAAAATCCCTACAAAAGAATGGCCCTGACTAACAATAACCTATACCTTTCATGAATCACTTACCTCACAAAAATCTTCGTTACTCAAACTACTGCAATACAGCGTGCGCCAATACTGTCAGCTGAATAAAAGATTCTAACTACTGAAGGCACTAACTACTGACAGGCATAGTTAGCAAATGAAAGATTTTGGTAGAGAACAAACAATGTATTTACCTTAATAGTGTTCAAAAGTAATTATAGATATATATATATATATATATATATATATATATATATATATATATATATATATATATATCAGTTCATGACATCCAGTCTTACAAATTTACTGTCTCTGATGGACACACGACCAGATCATCCGCTCTCAAAACTCCGCCATCTCTCTCCCCACATCCACCACTGCTGGCGGCTCACCTCCAACTGCGCAACGCTATGCGCTGTTAACATCCAACTGCCCAACACTACAATGGCGACTATTCCAACAATGCAAACCAGCCAAAGATTGCACACAGCACAGTCAGTGATTTTCATATAGAGCGCCACATGGCGTTACCAACATAAAAACCTAAACAGCCTACTTACAACCTGTCTTCTGAAGATGTTAAATATATTCAACAAGTCTTTTCTCATTTTCTATTCCGAGACATTCTGCAAATATCAGTAAAGAATATTGTAAAATGGATTTCATTTAACCGAACAAACATTTATTAAAGAAGCCTTGCGCGATCCTTCCACAAAAATAAATGTCTCAAGATACCGCTTTAATGTTTTGTAAGGTATTCCAAATGTTTTTGCTGCATCCCATAATTTTAATGACCCGCTGTTTACTGATTCACAGGCCTCTTGCAGATCTTCTCCTGTGTAAGCTGCACGTTGAGTTTTACGATCATACGTTCTCCCCATGATTTGTTTTAAGGCAGGATGAATAACTAATTAAACACATGAATAAACAACGTGTTTTAATATGGTTATTAATCATGTTATGTTCAGTTTATGGCATTATTTACACTAAACTGACGACTTCTTTAGATTACTAATGCTCCTCTCTCACAAAATACCGTATTAAGTGTTTCGATGTGAATTGTTTTATGTTAATAAGCATTGGGGAAAGAAGACACTACGATGTCTTTGTGCACTGCGGCTTCCCCCTGGTTGTTTCGCGCTACCACATGCTCCCCAAGCTGCGCACGACATCACATCACACCATTATCGCGTCTAATCTAATGATCCCGTCACCAAACCTTAAGAATCGACAGCGCAATGATATAATATGTGAACTCATCACAGTCAAACAGTTTACTTTTCAGACGATTAAAGCCGATGAACACAGTGGCATTCACAAGCACAGCGTCCACAGATTGTAGCTACACGCTCTGACACTGGAGGTGCTGCCAGCTAGTTGTTTGTTCAATGAATCTAACGATGTTTGCGTCTTCCCCCAACTTGCGTCTTCCCCCAACTTACGTTGCATCGTGTTGTCATTCGTAACGGATCCTGATCATGTGTAATTATCCATTGTAATGTTGTTATGTGTAATGTTGTTGCATTAATTTATTCTGAAAGCGGTGCTGATATTCAAGACAATAAAAGCGGGTTAAAAGTTGTGAGCTATCTGGGGAAGTTAACCTTGTATTACTGAGCAACTGTTTCACCAGGTATCCAGTCTAGCTTACCAAATTCCCAACCAGACTAACATTAATTATAATCTTTTAGTACTCATCTTATGATAACCAGTGATATATATATATATATATATATATATATATATATATATATATATAAAGACAATTTAAATAAAAAGAAATAAATCAGTTTATATTTGGACATTTATTTTAACATTGACCATTGTGCGGTTAAAATTTCAGCATAGTAAACTTGATTCATAACTAAACTGGTGCCTTATTTAGGATTGTGAAAATGTGAGTTTGTAATCTTACGGAACACATCAAATATGGAGCCAAGATTGGGAGACTGCATACAACACTGCATTCATAAAATAACACACAAAAAACATTAAAACATATGCAAGAGGAAATTAACCACAACCAACCGATTCAATTTTCACCCAAAGAAGTTACGTTCGTAGCGCAATCCTGTCCGTCATGTAATTACCATACACTGGTATACTAAATTCATACTGACTCTCTGTGAAATTTTCCCGAAAAGAATAGCTGAGGGCTACTTTGATGATTACACCAAATGCTTCACATGGTCAACTTAGTTTACACAAGGAGCATAACTCCACAATAATATTGATAATTAAAATAAATTACATTGAAACGCAATTTACAAAAGAAAAACCTCGAACTGGTTACTATCGTCTTACTATTAACCTGATGGGTCAAACAATTGTATAAGCACGTGGTACTGGTCTCACAAAGTACACCCCACGTGGGTTGAACATAAAGAAAAGTTGCTATATTGAAAAATATTGTCAAGACGAGACGTTATAATCTCACGCACATTCGCATTTAAGATTGATGATCTTAGTTAGAGTTACTGATCAACACGTGGTTCCACTTTACTCACAAAGTAGTGACAAAGCAACTACCGGAAGATATTCTGAACTTCACACTCGAATTACACTGTGTTGTAATTTAAGATAACATTAGATATTTTAGAACTAAACCTGAAATAAAGGTGATTAAATTTTCAGTTAGGCTGAACTTAAGAAATCCATTGTCCTACGGACTTAGCAGACACGCGCTTAGCCAGAGATCTTACCACTTCAGACGCTCGCCGCGGACAGACTGACCTGGGCTCCTACCGAGCGTGCTTAACAGATACAAACGGATGTGACCAGAGAGGCAGCTTCCTATACCAATATGACAAGGGATGGACAGGACCATCCTAAGAATAGAAACCTCTCTGCTTTTAGAAAGCGTAGCTACCTGTTTCGACGTTGGTACTACTGTTCTCTAGCAGACAGGCTTGTCTGCTACCATCAAGCATGCAATTAGAAATACATTTGCTCATTCATCCTCTCACACAGAAGGGGAGGGGAATGATAGTATCTTATCATATACAGTATATAAAAGAAAGCGGATGTAGGTTCCGTATGAGACTGTGTGACATGAATTACATATAAACTGTGTTTTAAAGTGTAGTAGTGTGACAGATCGTGCTTGTTTATGTGCAAAAGTAACACGTTTCACTGCTCGGTCTCCTCCCAGATAGTCAGAAACACCACAGTAAATTTAGAAGAGGAATTTATGCCATAAATGACAACATATTTAAGAAATTAACATGAAAGGAATCCAACAGAGACCTTTCACCATTACAGCCATTAATTACAGAAATGTCATGAAAATTAGATGGACGGTTTATTTCATGTCGGACGTGCTATGTTTTAAGTCGCCTCCCTTACAAATCCGATCGCAGAATAACTAAATAAATAAATGAACTAATGAAACGGCAATACGAGTATACGCAAAATCCAAAAGGGAGAGCTTACAATGGTAAAATAAAGGCGCAAGTTTCTTCATGTTCAGTTTTAATTTTCTTCATTTTGTTAGCGGGGTCGGATACACCTTCATCCTTCCAACACTTATAATGTCTGTTCAGGCCATGACGCCCATATTGGTATTCAAAATGTTTGTACTACCCTCGCGATCAGGGCGATTAAAGCTGTCCACACACGGGACATGGTTCTCGTCGTGAAGCACGTCATAGGTGGTTTACAACGTGTCTGGTGTACGCTCAGACAAAACATTGTTTTTTTGGGACCACTACGATCTCCAAAGGTAGTTGTCGCCTATAACTGGCGGGCAAACAACAATTTGTTTACGAAAATGGCCGTACATAAAAAGTTACGTTAGCTCTGTGAGCTATAGTCGAATATGAGCGCAGAAAATCACAATGAAGGTTGTCGACACGTCAATGGATTGAACAACTAATTATTACACATATTTAAAAATTTGCTTTGACATTTCTTTCGCAACGGTCGCAGGTTCGAATCCTGCCTCGGGCATGGATGTGTGTGATGTCCTTCGGTTAATTAGGTTTAAGTAGTTCTAAGTTCTAGGGGACTGATGACCTCAGAAGTTAAGTCCCATAGTGCTCAGAACCATTTGAACCATTTGATTTGACATTCTTTTGGAGTAACTTTTGCCTAATGCAAATAAGCAGGAAACCGCCTCGGGCACTGTTCGTTAAGATAATTGTTACTTTTAACATTATACAAAAATCTACTCATCTTTCACTGTTTCTATTAAGATATACATCATCTACCTTGTATGCATGTAGAGCAGGTTGTTCTGTCTGCGGTAAGCGCTGTGCCGAATTGTGAGGGACCAGCCAGTGAATTTTGCAGTTCATTGGTCCACGTTCCATGGCACGTACACAAAGTAGAACAAACTGGCTACTGAAAGGAGAAAAGGGAGAGCGTTCTTATTTATGCATAGCATCGAATATTCCCGAACATACTTCTGTCACATTAATGAGAAAGTTCCAGAATACTTTCATCTACATCTATATCTACACGGATACTCTGCAAATAACACTGAAGTGCCTGCCAGAGGGTTTATCGAGCCACCTTCACAATAATTCTCTATTACTCCAATCTCGAAGAGTGCGCGGAAAAAATGAACATCTAAATCTTTCCGTGCGAGCTCTGATTTCCTTTATTTCATTATCGTGATCGTTTCTCCCTAATATTTTCGCATTCGGAGGAGAAAGTTGCTGATCGAAATTTCGTGAGGAGATTCCGCCGTAACGAAAAATCCCTTTGTTTCAATTATGTTCACCCCAAACCCTGTACCATGTTAGTGACACTCTCTCCCCTATTTTGTGATAATACAAAGCGTGCAGCTCATATTTGAACTTTCTCGATGTACTCCGTTAATCCTATCTGGTAAGGATCCCACACCGCGCAGCATTACTCCAAAAGAGGAACGGAAATCGTAGTGTAAGCAGTCTCTTCATTGATTTGTTACAATTTCTAAGTATTCAGCCAATAATATAGTGTCTTTGGTTTGCCTTCCCCGCAACATTTTCTATGTGTTCTTTCCAATTTTAAGTTTTTCGGAATTGTAATTCCTAGGTATACGACGAAATAAATCTCGGGTGAACAGCCTGGTATGAGTGTGTACAGTGTACCAGGCTGTTCACTCGAGATTTATTTCTTAAAAAAAAAAATTAAAAAAAAAACACCTGTAGAAATTGAAGAATCACATCCGAGGTATATAGTTGAATTTACGGCCTTCAGATTTGACTGATTTATCTTGTAACCGAAGTTTAACGAATTCCTCTTAGCACTTTTCATTATATGAAACTCTACTGTAGATACAGAGGAAAACGCAAGAACTGTGTCTAATAAATTAGATTAATACGCAGAGATTCAAAATCTGAACAACCAAAGGACTCTGGTGAGACTAAATAATTCGCTCCTGATTAGGATCTGTTTACTTTCCGACACAAACGAAAGCGCGAAAACTGGGTCTCTTAAATATTAAATTATCACGCAGAAACTCAAGAAACTGCACTACCAGAGCACGCAGATGAAATTATACAATTCGCTCCTGGTCAGAAACTCGTAAAATGTCACAAAATCGGTTACTTCCCTGATGCTGCTGGTGTCTCGGCCGACTGCTACGCCTGAGAACATGAACATGCGTTAGAACATAAAGATGAATTACATAAGCAGCACGTGATCTAGCTAAATGATTCCTACTCAGTTTTCACTTAACGCATCCTACTGAATGGCCAAGACGAATGACTGGTTGGTGCACGTTCACTCTGAGTGAATAAATAATGCAGTTAAAATAAAGGGAGCTGTTACAAAATTACCTCTCTGATTAGTATTTCATCGAAATCAGAATAGAGATTCTTGTATTAATTAAGCATATGAAGTAAAATATTAAAGTCAAACAGTTTTCATTGAGGGACTGGTAAGCGGATGGCTTTGAAGAAGCTTAGGCTGGAAAGTGGCGCTTGTTTGCATGAATTAACAATAGGACCGCAATTAAGAAATTTTTATTTTCTGGTTAGATTATTCAACACAAAAGATATCAAATGAAAATCAGAATCGCAAGGGAATGCTGGTGCCTGGTACTCATTAGACAATGCAGTTCGCACTTCATTAATTGTAGGATAAATAAAAGGAAAGATTCGTCAAAGCACAGGCACATTCACAATAATAATTCATACACAGAGAAGAATAAAATCTATGGGGATGTTTCTATTTGGGCCAGAGAGTGACTAGTTTTACTGGTCGACCGCAGTATCAGTAACTTAAATACTTCGGAAATACGACTGATATAGAAAAATTTGGAACTAAAGTAATTTGACACACGATACAGAATAAGGTGAAATTGGTATTCGGAGCATACAATAACGGATTATATTGTCTTGAAAATTCGCCACGATTCGAGAACACAGGAGGTCTGACTCAGACAAGATACCCAATGGAAAACACCCAAGTCGCGAGAGATATTTGAATTAAATGAAAGCACACACATGGAAGATTATAACAAAGCCTACGGCATAAGAAGATGAATTACCATAGCTGAAGCCTCAGTACACCACATGCGAAGCACGTGGGTGCGATCCTACAATCTCGCATACTACTAGAAACACGAATCGCGTGCTAATTAAATGACATCGAAAGATATAAAAAGAAATTAAACACGAATATAAAACATACAACGCATTCACACATAAGAGACAGAAAATAAATGTTTCCTCCATTAATTTCATAACCCTAAAACAAATAATCAGAGAGTCCTTATGTAGAATTATACAACATGATTGGTTAAAAGCTTTTGAACATTGAAAAGAGTTGAAGATGAATATTGGCGTAGACATGGGTTAACGGAAGAAGCAATAGAGAATATAATAATCAATATTGATTAGGAGAGTGAGGATGAATATGCAGCAGATAACGACGACAGTGGAAACTGACGCGATGCATGAAATTGGAACAGATACCAGTGAAACAGATACAGCAGGTGAAGAACTCGTGTGATGGACCATTCACTTCATAACTCTAATCTCCAAGTTTGGTGCAGTTTTCAGTGGATAACTCTAGTTATAACACCCCTCTGTCCCTCCACTACGCTGATTACGCGCTGACTCACGATAAGTTGACAGAAGCTCGCTCACTCCCGGGTGCAATATTATTGCGATAGACTAATGTTTCATGTTGACAACAGCATTTCGCACTTGGAAAAGCGTGGGAATGGAAATCTGCCGTGGCCTTCCAAAGCATCCATCCCAACATTCGCTTTAAGCAATGCAGGGAAAATCTAGATCTGGGTGGTCGGAGGGAGATATCAACAGTCGCCGTCATAAATATGAGTCCAGTGTGTCTATCGTTCGGTGTGATGCCTCGACAATATACAGTATTATGTTGCTGCATAAGTTCGTACCGTATTTATTTTTAATGTTGGTATTCCGGTTGCTGTGGGTTTATTTATCGAATGTTATGTTTATTTGTGGTGCACTGTTGCTATTTGAGTTTACAAATTGTCATTTGGAGTCAGTGAGCGGAACTCTAGACGCTAGAAAATGGAGTGCCAAGGCAGCAATTGGAACACTTCCGACATATTCTTCTGTTTGCGTTCAGTAGACGGGTGACAGCATTGGATGCAGCCGGAAATGTATGAGGATAATGGTGTTGAACACAGCACGGCGAGAAAATTGTTTTCTCGTCTTAAGGAAGATCGTTTTGACGTTAGTGATTCTCCACTTTCGGAATGACCTTCGGGCTTTGATGAAGATCGTTTAAACGCTTTAATCCACAACGATCCACTTTAGTGTACTCAAGAACTGGCAAATGTGATGAACTGTAATCATTCCACCACCGTGCGACATTTTCATGCAGTGGGAAAGTTTCAAAAATCGGTTGTATGGATATCGCATGCTCTGAGCCAAACTCACAAAACTCAGTGGGTGGCCATGTGTGCATCTCTGCTTGTTCGTCATCAACTGGCTCTGCTGTATCGTTACTGGTGACGAGAAATGGTCTCTTTATGCTAACATATGGTAACACATTGAGCCCAAAGAAATCAGTAACTCCCGTACAAAGACCTGCGAGCATTCATGAAAGATAACATTATGCATCCGGTGGAACAGCGACGGTATGGTGTACCACGAATTGCTTCCCCGGGGTGTAACCATCACTGCTGATATTTCTTGTTAACAACTGAAATGTCTTCCAGACGCAGCCAAAGACTAACGACCAGGACGGCTGCATTAAGTGATGCTACTTCACGATAAGACCCCGCCCCCCCCCTCCCCCCGCCCGCATTCTGATATATATATATATATATATATATATATATATATATATATATATATATATATATATATATATGCCATACGATAAATAATACACTATACAGGAATTGAGTTGGGAAGTCATTCCGCACCCAACTTATTCACCTGACCTTGCACCCTCAGATTTTCACCTTTTTCTCTCTCTATAGAGCAGCCTCAACAGATCTTCCTTTCCGGATGGAAATGCACTCCAAACTGGGCTCGAGGAGTTCGTCGCCTCAAAACCACGTGATTTCTACATTAGCGGAATCGAAAAGTTACCCCTACATTGGCACACTGTTGTAAATAGTGAAGGAGAAGATATTATTGATTGCTAAAGTTTCTGTTACGTGCATCTGTTGTGTTTATTAAACTTATGGAAGGACGCTACGAACTCACGCACCAATTCAATCGTTTGAGCTATATGAGTAGCATGCGGAAATAATGAAGCTTTAATTGACTGGACGCAGGGCGTTTTCTCTCCTCGTCTTTGCCTCTCAGTTAACTAAACCATTAAACCTCCACTCCAGACTCTTTAAAGAATCGAATTCCCATTTATGAAACATCAAATCTCATTAGCTATGTGTCGTAAAATGATATAATTTTGAAGCTACATTCGCTGTTTTCAGTATTCTGACTGGTTTGATACGGCCCGCCACGAATTCCTCTCCTGTGCCAACCGCTTCATCTCAGAGCAGCGCTTGCAACGTACTTTCAATTGTTTGTTGAATGTATCCTAATCTCTGTCTTCCTCTATTGTTTTTACCCTTTACTGCACCATGTAGTACTATGGAAGTTATTCACTTATGCCTTAACTGATGTACCTTCAGCCTGTACTTTCTTCATGTCAGTGTTTTCCACATATTTCTGTCGTTGCCGATTCTGCGCAGACCCTCCTCATTCCTTACCTTATCAGTCCTCCTAATTTTTAACATTCTTCTGTAGAACCCACATCTCAAATGCTTCTATTGGCTTCTGTTCCGGTTTTCCCACAATCCACGTCTCACTGCCACACAACGCCGTGCACCAAGCGTACGTTCTCATAAACTTCTTCCTCAAATTAAGGACGGTGTTTGATACTAGTAGACTTCTCTTGGCTACTGATGATCTGCTTGTTATGTCCTCCTTGCCCCGGCCGACATGGGTTATTTTGCTGTCTAGGTACCAGAATTCCTTAACTTCATCGACTTCGAGATCATCAATTTTTATGCTAAATGTCTCGCTATTTTCATTTCATCTACTACTCATTACTTTCGACTTTCTTCGACTTACTCCATACCTGTTCTCATTAGACTGTTTGTTCCACTCAACAACTCCTGTAATTCTTCTTCACTTTGACTGAGAATAGCGATGTCATCAGCAAATCATAACATCGATATCCTTTTACCTTTCTTTTATTTCCGTTATTGCGTCTTCAACGTGTAGCTTGAACAGCAGGGGCGAAGAACTACATCTTTGATGATTTTCTTTGACTTTCACAATTTTTGATCTGAACATTCCCTTCCTGGTCTTCCACTCTTATTGTTCCCTCTTGGTTCCTGAACATAATGTATGCTACCTGTCTTCCCCTATGGCTTATCCCTGTTTTTCTCAGGATTTAGAACATCTTACACTATTTCCAGGTCGACAAATCCTATGAATGTGTCTTAATTTGTCTTCACTCATGCTTCCTTTATCAACCGCATTGTCAGAACTGCCTCTCTGCTGGCTTTGCTTTTCCTGAAGCCATACTGAGAGTCATCTGACAAGATCCTCAATTTTCTTTTCCATTTTTCTGTATATTATTCTTGTCAGCAACTTGTATGCGTAAGCTGTTAAACTGATTGTGGGATAATCCCCTCACTTGTCGGCTCTTGCTGTCTTTCGGAACTGTGCGGGTGATATTTTTTCGTAAGTGGCTTACCGCCGGACTCATACTCCAGACTCAAAAATTCTACACACCAAAGTGTTTAATCATTTTGTTGCCTCTTACCCTAGTGGTTTTAGAAATGCCGATAGTATTGTTATCTATCCCTTCTGCCTTATTTGATTTTAAATCTTCGAAAGCTGTTGTAAATTTTGATTCTAATACTGGATTCCGTACCCCTTCCCTGTCGACTGCTGTTTCTTCTTCTTTCACATCAGGTAAGTCGTCCCCCCTCGTACAGACCATCAATGTACTCTTTCCACCTATCAGCTCTCTCCTTACCATTTAACAGTGAAATTTCCTTTGCTTGCTTTTAATTTCACCGAAGGTTGTTTTAATTGACTTCGTGTAATGTGAATCATTGTCTTGTGGTGCATAACGACGCGCTCAGTGAGAAAGACAAGCGGCGCCCGGTTTCTTCGTACCGGCCGTCAACAAAGCTTTGTGAACATACTGCACTGTAGGTCGTTATCTCTTAGATAAGACCCATCCCCCGCCTTGGCGCGCGCTATATGTGTCGACCTTCCTGTTTCGGATGCACAGTCATTCTGGAAAAAGGAAAATACTACGTATTTGTCGTAAGCGAGTGAACCACGATCAAGAAAGCGGCCTTCCAGCCACTTAACGAGATGCCGATAGCAGAAGGCGCACGGCAGACCGCATTCCTCGCCCCTCCACAGGCGGCTGGCGCTCCAATGGCGTGCGGCGCTAGCGCTCGTGTTGGCTTGGCGCGAACCGCTGGCGGGACAGTTGGGCAAGGAGCGGCAGTTCGCCAGGGCTACCATGAGCTCCGCAACCATCCAGCAGCGCAAGGCGGCGCTCCGGAAGCAGGTGGCCGCCGCCGTCGACGCACTCACCGACGCCGAGATCCAACGCCAGTCCCGCATCATCACCGACAAGGTATAACACTCAGCGGCTCGTAAAAACCTCCACCACGCTATGTTTACAGGAACAATCGATCAGTCCTCGTAAATGCGTAATGTACCTGACGTGTGTATTGTCCTTTAGCGACGCACTCTTCTGCACGTACCTAGTTATTCCATCACCTTAGACAATAATTCTTTAAGGGCATCTTTGGCCACATTGGCACTAACGATTATACAGTTATCCTGGTCGCCAAAGTCTTTTCCCTTTATTCTTAAATTTTCATGGTGCATTTTCCAGTACACCATTATCAGATCTTTAAAATCGACACACTTATGAATATTTCACTACAACATCAATGCCCAAAAGTTCGCGGCTCATGGTCTTGCGGTAGCGTTCTCGCTTTCAGCGCACGGGGTCCCGGGTTCGATTCCTGGCGGGGTCAGGGATTTTCTCTGCCTCGAGATGACTGGATGTTGTGTGTCTTTCATCATTATTTCATCCTCATTCACTCGCAAGTCGCCGTAGTGGCGTTAGAGAACTTGTGGAGCGGCGGCTGAACCGCCCCGCGAGGGGTCTCCCGGCCATGTTCATTATTAATGCCCAAAACCTACGTACTTAATGCCCACTTTACACATCAATGTCTCCCGCCGGAAGTTCGAGTCCTCCCTCTGGCATGGGTGTGTGTGTTGTTCTTAGCGTAAGTTAGTTTAAGTAGTGTGTAAGTCTATGGACCGATGACCTCAGCAATCTAGTCCCTTAGGAACTCACACACATTTGAAAATTTTTTGAGCACATCAATGTTCACTATTGGGCACGTGACATGAAAGGTGCCTCGCCGCAGAGGGATAACATTAAGGAAGCGGGGATGTTTTGCAGAGAGGGCGCAAGCACCTTCCATGTTGCTAAGCCTTACAAAGTGCTGCTGCGGACGGCTCTGGATAACATTGCTTCGCCACTTAAGTATGGCTATACTACAGCCAGAAGATGGCTGAGGAGGCAGCTTCCACAATGCACGGCAAGGCGTCTGGAGGAAGACTGAATGTCATTGGCCGCCGTGGGTTAATAGAAGGGTATGTGCTGATCGGTTTCCTACGTGAGGTGCACTACAGTTGCCTAAGTCTTCGTACTCGAGTTGTTTTTCCTTCCGAAGAAGTTACCCAGGAAACAGCAGCCGTAACTATGATAGCGTACTTGCGTTTGCTATTACTTACCGGACTCCGACACTCGTCTTATATGACACGCTTAAAAACATGGTTTAAGGCAAACAGGCAGATACAGTATATCTTCACTTTCGAAATGTTTTTGACGCAGTACAAGGCCAAACGAAAGTACCATCATTTGGGCTGGATTGAGGATTTCTTGAGAGGGAGCAGAGACGTCTGTAAATGGGAGGCAAGAGGGGGCACTTTCTCCCTCCAGGAATATAGGAGTACAGATGTTTCATTCATTACAAGATTCTAACTAATTTCTAGCGAGTCTACCACATCGCAGTTTTAGCATTTCGGAATGCTTTGAGAAGTAATGTGGATTTACCCGTCACAATGCTACTTGCGTTTGTTTGATTGTCACTCGGTTCGTGGGATATAGCACGTTCCTCGGCGCGGGGGCTGGTTTGGAGCTGAAGTCCACTTCGAGGGTTATTAATGTGGCTCAGATTCACCGATCAGATACAAGAAAACGATAATTTTAGGATCTTGAGCCCTCTTTTCTACGGTCGCCTATGAGAAGTGGGAGGATTTCTTGGGAGGGAGGACGCAGAATGTTACCTTCAATGAAAAGTTGTCAACAGAAGCAGAAGTAGCCTCGGACTTTTTGCAGATAACGCAGTTACATGTGGAATGATAATCTGAAAAAAAGCTGCTTCTACCCAGTCAGATCGTGACACAATTTCTAGGTGATGCTAGGATTGCTAACTTGCTCTATATGTTCAAATATGTAAAACTGTTCACAAATTGCTAAAACGAGGTATCGTACGACTAAGGTCTGAATATTTCACCAATGGAATCAATAAACTCATAAAAATACTTTAATGTAGTAATTTGCGAGAACATGAAATACGTCAGGAAGTCATTTCTGAAAGTATTCGTATGGAGTGTAGCCATGTATGGAAGTGAAACATGGACGATAAATAGTTTGGACAAGAAGAGAATAGAAGCTTTCGAAATGTGGTGCTACAGAAGAATGCTGAAGATTAGATGGGTAGATCACATAACTAATGAGGAAGTATTGAATAGGATTGGGGAGAAGAGAAGTTTGTGGCACAACTTGACCAGAAGAAGGGATCGGTTGGTAGGACATGTTCTGAGGCATCAAGGGATCACCAATTTAGTATTGGAGGGCAGCGTGGAGGGTAAAAATCGTAGAGGGAGACCAAGAGATGAATACACTAAGCAGATTCAGAAGGATGTAGGTTGCAGTAGGTACTGGGAGATGAAAAAGCTTGCACAGGATAGAGTAGCATGGAGAGCTGCATCAAACCAGTCTCAGGACTGAAGACCACAACAACAACAATGAAATACGATGGTGTCATAGGCTTTGTAGTACGTAAAGCACGTGGCAGACTTCGACTCACACCAAACAGGACTAACAAGAGATACTGAAGGTATGTAAAGAAGTACATCACGAATGGTCACATGTTTGTTTGACTCATGGGAGACCGTCAGAGAAATGTGCTTATAAACGTTCGAGAAGCTGTATTAAGTACTACAATCTTCTACGAGTCCCTCCTGTAGGGATTGCGAATATAAGGTTACACTAAATACAACATGGAGGCTTTGTCGTAGACACTCTTCCCGTTCTAATCATTCGAAGGAAAAAGGAAGAAATCTTAAAATCCTATTATGTGATACACTAGGGAGTATCCTCCGCCATGCACTTCACAATGGTTGTACGGGGAGTGTGGATGTAGATGTAGGTAAGGCGTTCCTCTGATTTCTGGTAGAGTTGTAGACGAACTTGTTTACGCTCGTCCTGATGAGGAATAGTTGATGTCGCGTTTTTCTGCACACTGATCTGTCACGGCAGTGGCATTTTGTGAAGTTCAAGTCGAGACACTGAGTAGACCAGTCCACCACAACCATGATGCAATGGACCCTGTTTTTCAGGCAGGAGACATTGCGTATGCAGAACAGGTATGTTTAGAAATTATTGCCACATTACGGGAAGCGTGAACTGCGATGTCATCGAGTAAAGCTACTGATGGGAGCCCAAAGCTAGGAAAGCAGCCCCACGCCGTTACAACTCCTCCCCTCCCCGCGTAACGCGCTTAGGCAAACAGGTTTGGACAGGTCCACGCGCATCTGTCTGAATACCACGTCCTTGTGCCCTGACTCACGACTGTGTAAGAAGCCCTCCTTCCACTGCTCCACTGACCAATGTTGTTCCGACAACACAAGGGTTGGTCATACATTATTTCTTGTCGTCAGTTGCTGCTGGGCGCTGCTGGGCAATGACAATCATGCCCTGTTACTTACCGACAGGTATTTCTGTCGTTTACATCTGTATCGGAGACGCGACGATAAATATATGACAGTAATGTCTTACTAGGATTGCCATTACTTAAATTGCCAACCCTTGACACGAGTGCTAAAAGGAACGCGTTAAACTTCGGTTACACGATAAATCAGTCCAATCTAAAAGCCGTAAATTCAACTAAATACCTAGGTATTACAATTACGAACAATTTAAACTGGAAGGAACATATAGAAAATGTTGTGGGGAAGGCTAACCAAAGACTGCCTTTTATTGGCAGGACACTTAGAAAATGTAACAGACCTACTAAAGAGACTGCCTGCACTACAGTTGTCCCTCCTCTTTTAGAATACTGTTGCGCGGTGTGGGATCCTTATCAGATAGGACTGACTGAGTACATCGAAAAGGTTCAAAGAAAGGCAGCACGTGTTGTATTATCGCGAAATATGGGAGAGAGTGTCACAGAAATAATACAGGATTTGGGATGGACATCATTTTTTGAAAGGCGTTTTTCGTTGCGACGGAATCTTCTCACGAAATTCCAATCACGAACTTTCTTTTCCAAATGCGAAAATATTTTGTTGACACCGACTTACACAGGGAGGAACGATCACCACGATAAAATAAGGGAAATCAGAGCTCGTACGGAAAGATATAGGTGTTCATTCTTCCCGCGCGCTATGGGAGATTGGAATAATAAAGAATTGTGAAGGTGGTTCAATGAAGCCTCTGCCAGGCATTTAAATGTGATTTGCAGAGTATCCATGTAGATGTTGACGAAGACTTCGAAAATCCCGGACTCTGAAGCGGTTTATTTTCTCGACACAAACCGTCATGATTTCCTGTCTTTAAAGGTGGATATTTGTTCTGCAGTTCGCTATTAAATAAGCATTCACGTTGTGATGTTTTGCATCTGGAAACAAGGAATAGGCTGCTGTTATTCGGATTTTATGGCGATTAATAGTAAGATTATTAGCACGCTTACAGTTTAAAAAAATAGGTAAGAGATGCAAATAAAACCAAGACGAGTTAATAAATCTTAACGAATACAAATGATACGAAGTTATGTAAGTCGATGTACTGCAGTATCGACATATGTTTGCGGCACGGTGTGGAATGAAATTTAGACTTGCACAGTTGGCTTGCATGAGCAAAACTGTCTGGCGGGCACGGCGGCAGAAGCTCGGGGCATGTGATCGTCGATTGTCGGCAACTTCTCATTCTTCTCAACAACGAAGTGTGGAAAATGTGTGCGTAGGAGAGCGTCTAAGTGTGCTGGCCGTTATTTTTTAAATATAAAATACGCACGAAACTACCTACGCGCTAGTCTTCATTTGTGAAATTTAACTAAGGTTTTTAAAAATCTATTTATTTCCATTAATTGAATTTATCCAGACATAAATAAGTTCGTTTTTACCGTGGACACTTGCGTAACCCCTCACCCAGGACGTCCCCGAAAGCCCCCAAAGCCGAACAAACCCTTACTTATCGGAGCCCTGTCTTACCATCGGCCCGAACAGTATGCTTTAGACCTGCTGAGTAGCCAACAGACCTGGACACATTTAATGCTCGCGAACAGGCGCGGATCTTGGAGAAAGGTAGCTTCCTTTCTCTCTCTCTCTCTCTCTCTCTCTCTCTCTGTTTCTGTTTCTCGCTCTCCAGATAACCTGCTGTCATCTCAACTTTTAATGTGACACAGGTCCCTACGACGTTAATAAATATAATAATATTAGTTGGGTGCTTAAGTTCGTATTATTTTTTCACAAGTTTAGTAAACACAACAGGTACACATAACAGAGACTGTTGTCGTCAATAATATATTTTCCTTCTCTATTTACAACACCTGCCAAGGCTGGGGTAACTTTCAGATTCCGCGACTGTAGAAATCACGTAGTTTTGTTTGAGGCGAGGAAGTCGTCAAGACCTGTTCGGAGCGCATTTTCATCTGGAAAGGAAGTTCCTTGACGGTTGTTCGATAGAGAGCGTAGAGGTAAAATTCCGAGGGCACAAATCATGTGCATAACGTGGGTGTAGAATGACTTCGCAACCCAGTTCCCGTGTAGTGTTTTTTGTCATTCTAGCAGAACGCGGGCGGGCGTTATCACGGAGTAACATCACTTCACGTAGCGTTCCTGGTCGTTGTTCTTGGAGTGCGTCGGCAAGAGGTCTCAGTTCACAATGATCGTCAGCAGTGATGGTTACACCTCGGGGAAGCAGTCCGTAGTACACCACACCCTCGCTGTTCCATCAGATGCATAACATTATCGTTCGTTGACGCGTAGGTTTTTTTATTTAGCCTCACCCAATCCTTTCTTTTTCCTGTGTTAGCGTAAAAACACCATTTATCGTCTCCAGTAACGATACAGGATAGGAATGGACGGTGCTGTTCGCGAGCCAATTGATGACGACCAAGGACAGGTGCACATGCGACCACGCGCCGAGTTTTGTGCTTTTGGCTTGAAGCATGCGGCACGCATACAACCGATTTTGGACCGTTCTCATTGCATGCAAATGTCGCACTATGGTGGAATGATCACAGTGCATCACATCTGCCAGTTCTTGAGTACAATGACGTGCATCTTTGTCCATTAATGCGTGTAAAGGATCTTCATCAAACACTCGAGGTCTCCCCGAACGTGGACAGTTCCTAAGGTCAAAATCATCCTCCTTAAAACAATAAAACCATTTTCACGTCTTGCTTTGTCCAACACCATTATCCCCGCTGCTGTCGCCCATCTTTTGAACTCAAACAGAACGGTACTTCGGAAATGTTCCTATTTCTCCACTTGGAACTGCATTTTCTAGCGTCCACAGTTCCACTCATTATTTCCATGTGACAAAATGACAATATGTAAACCCAAACAGCAACAGTGAATTACAAATGAAAAATTACAGTCGATAAATTAACCCATAGCAATCGGAATATCAACGTGCTAAACAAATACTCTACGAACTTATGCACCAACCTAATACTAATGATAGCAACAAATTCTCGCAACTCCCTCAACGTCGTAATCTACCCGATGTAAAATAGGAAACTGGACTCACCATTATCAGAATTCAACTTAGCACCGCGATTCTGCAGTCAGTCGTGTAAAATATGGCTGTGCGAGCACGTAAACGACGGGAATGCTGTACCTTTGAGTCGTTCTTTGCTGTGTTCAGGTACCCAACCTTTCTGTTGTGCCCCCCCTCCCCCCTTTAGCGGAGTGTCATTCCTCTTGTGTCTTGCCCTGCTCGACTTCCTGTGGTTAGGCAAGTTTTACCTGTGGACTGACGAACCGTAACGGATTTGTCGCTGGCAGCAGGTACAGTTAACCTTTGAATGTGCACACTTAGGCAGCTGGAATGTCACTGGCCAGACACCAAGCACAAAGACGTGGGCAGGTCCCTTCATGTAAGCCACTGTAAAGCATTCAGTGTTAAGAGTAGCTTGTAAGTTATAGAACTCATTACCACTTTCGAGACTCTTAGTTTCCATGCAACTTTATTCTCCGAAAATTAGACGCGAAATTTTGAAATTGAGACATGTAAAAATATCATAACAATATCATCGCTTGCAGGAAAATGATTTTGGAGGGAGGTCGTGATGCCACTGTCTTTGGACCGGCGCCAGCCTTTGAAATCTCTCCGGCAGAATACTTGGTTGTGCGTGCCTTTCATAGCTGATGCTTTTGTCTCTGCACTTGCTCATTTTATGAAAATTACTGTATAGGATAGTCGTACTTTGCCTGCACTTATATTCGGATATAGTTCTGACTTCACCCCGAGAAAGGAATGGCGGTTATCTTTGGAACAACCGGTTTTTGGTTGTGCTGGTTTTTTTCATCTCCAGTTTAACCTGAGAAAATAACTGGTTTCTGAAATACTCGATTTTCGGTTTTTTGTTGTCATTATTTCAGCGATATACGTCGACAGAAACAGAAACTGGATAATTCTAAGGTTCCCTCGCATTTATTTTATACATTTCAAGATGCATACAGTCAAAATGGCAAATAAAAGAAAATTTAGTCTGTCCAGCGTTTTTTACTGTGCTCGAAAAATAATGGGAGATTGAACGCTACAAAAAATTCACCAGTGTTCTCTACTGATTCTATTTTTTCTTTTTTTAATCACTGCTCGAAAATAATAGGAATAGTCAATGCTAAAGAGTGAGAACTGAGGTTGTAAAACTCTATTTTTCGTGGTAAACTGTGTGTTTCCAAGGACAACAAGTAGATTAGATCATATATGTAGGCATACGTAGCAGATCCGCTATTTTCTATTTTTTATTGCAAATTATGTATAAATTGTTAAGTTTTTAATTTACTGCTGTTGCCACAACTTCATTTGTCTTTTATAATTTCGTAGAAATGACAAGTAATAAGCTTTTCTGAAATATTTGTTGCATTTTTCTTTTATTATTTTAAATTAAAACCTCATGTTTTTTATGGGAATTTGAGTACAACTGATTTTTTAATGACAACATGAGAACTGCACTTTCAAAAAATTCAGATGAATAAGTTCGGTAATAGACAAAATACGTCATTCACCAGAAACGATTACATGTCAAATTGAAATTAAAATTTGAATAATGAATTAATGTATTTATTCCCCAGTCTGTTCATATTACTCGTTATATAATGTGTTGATCTGTAAGCTGACTCCTTTAATCAGAATCAATATCATTCAAAGACAACACGAAATCTTTCAGAATCTACAGAACTTCCTACCAAACTCGTTTTTTTTTAAAAAAAAAGGGTTATTTAAAAATCAAAAATTGTAACATCACTGCCATGATAGAGATATATCACTTTTTAATCGGTTTTCAGTAAAAAACAAAAGTACCTTTTGTAACCAAGAGCAAATAAGTACCGAAAAATACCGATTGTTCAGAACTGAAATGCCGTTATCGGTTTTAACTGGTCGGTTTTTTCCATCCCTATCCTGAGTGCCTTGAGTAGCGTCTGCGGACAGTTTTGGTACTGCTCACTCTACTGAGGTACTATTTGTTGTAGAGTAATAGTGCACGACTGTTTCCGACGCTGAACGCTGTGGCAAGTTTTATCAAAGCACTCCAGCTCACTGCCGCTGGACGAGCAGTTTATCACAGACGTGTTCTTCTGCTCCGCTGAAAATTTCGTGTAAGAGTGGAAAGAAGATTATTAGGTTCCATCATTTCTCCTTTACCGGAATGTAACCATTACACAAGAGGCTATACACTTCATTTGAAAGTGTCCACAGTGGCCAAAATCAGCTCACAGTGTGAGGCATGAAGCCACATGTATAACGCTTAGAACCTGATAAAGAAAACATACGGCTACTTAGTAATTCTGTAAGGATTGTGGGTCCCACTTCCCAGACGTTATTAAAAACTAGACAGATACTGAAGCATCCCAAAAAAAAAAAAAAAGCGGAAAGAGTTGAAAACTAATAAGACGCCAGATCCGACGGAACCCCTGTTCGATTTTACTTGGGAGACTCTCTTGCCCAGCGAAAATTCCCAAACAACTGGAATAAAGCGCAGGTCAGCCCCGTAGAATTTCGGACCAATATTCTTAATGTCGGTTTGCTACGTAATTCTTGAGTATATTGTAAGTTCGAATATCGTAAATAACATTGAGAGAGAACAGCTGATAGCCACAAGGCAACACGAATTTCGAAAACATCGCTCGTGCGAAACTAATGTTGGCCTTTTCTCGTATGATAGCCTGCGTACCATCCTAAGAACAACAGGTAGATTCCATATTCCTGTGTTTCCGGAAAGCGTTTGACACAATGCCACACTACAGACTGTTAACGAAGGTCCGAGCATACGGAATAGATTCTCAGATAAATGAATGGCTTGAAGAGTTTTTAAGTAACAGAACCATGCACGTTGTCGTGGATGGCGAGTGTTCATCGAAAACAGAAGGCATCATCAGGACTACCGCAGGGAAATGTAACTGTACCGCCCTTGTTCTCTACATCAGTAAGCGACCTGACGGGAATAATATGCAGCAGTCTGTGATAGTTTGCTGATGACACTGTAGTGAAGGGAAAGTGTTATCTTTGAGTTGAGTATACAAGGATACAGCATGATTTGGATAGGATTTCTGTTGTGTGTGATGAATGGCAGCTTAGCTTTAGTGGATAAAAAAGTAAGAAAAACAACCATCTAATGTCCGAATACATTATTACTGCCGTGCTGCTTGACAAAGTAAGGTCGATTAAATATCTACGCGTAACGCTGCAAAGCGACATTAAATACAAAGATTATTAAAGATCAGTTGTAGGAAAGACGAATGGTCGACTTCGGTTTATTCTACATCTACATCTATACTCCGCGAGCCACCTTACGGTGTGTGGCGGAGGGTACTTATTGTACCACTATCTGATCCCTCATTCCCTGTTCCATTCACGAATTGTGCGTGGGAAGAACGACTGCTTGTAAGTCTCCGTATTTGCTCTAATTTCTCGGATCTTTTCGTTGTGATCATTACGCGAGATATATGTGGGCGGTAGTAATATGTTGCCCATCTCTTCCCGGAATGTGCTCTCTCGTAATTTCGATAATAAACCTCTCCGTATTGCGTAACGCCTTTCTTGAAGTGTCCGCCACTGGAGCTTGTTCAGCATCTCCGTAACGCTCTCGCGCTGACTAAATGTCCCCATGACGAATCGCGCTGCTTTTCGCTGGATCATGTCTATCTCTTCTATTAATCCAACCTGGTAAGGGTCCCATACTGATGAGCAATACTCAAGAATCGGACGAACAAGCGTTTTGTAAGCTACTTCTTTCGTCGATGAGTCACATTTTCTTAGAATTCTTCCTATGAATCTCAACCTGGCGCCTGCTTTTCCCACTATTTGTTTTATGTGATCATTCCACTTCAGATCGCTCCGGATAGTAACTCCTAAGTATTTTACGGTCGTTACCGCTTCCAATGATTTACCACCTATGGCATAATCGTACTGGAATGGATTTCTGCCCCTATGTATGCGCTTTATATTACATTTATCTACGTTTAGGGAAAGCTGCCAGCTGTCGCACCATGCATTAATCCTCTGCAGGTCCTCCTGGAGTACGTACGAGTCTTCTGATGTTGCTACTTTCTTGTAGACAACCGTGTCATCTGCAAATAGCCTCACGGAGCTACCGATGTTGTCAACTAAGTCATTTATGTATATTGTAAACAATAAAGGTCCTATCACGCTTCCCTGTGGTACTCCCGAAATTACCTCTACATCTGCAGATTTTGAACCGTTAAGAATGACATGTTGTGTTCTTTCTTCTAGGAAATCCTGAATCCAATCACAAACCTGGTCCGATATTCCGTAAGCTCGTATTTTTTTCACTAAACGTAAGTGCGGAACCGTATCAAATGCGTTCCTGAAGTCCAGGAATACGGCATCAATCTGCTCGCCAGTGTCTACGGCACTCTGAATTTCTTGGGCAAATAGGGCGAGCTGAGTTTCACATGATCTCTGTTTGCGGAATCCATGTTGGTTATGATGAAGGAGATTTGTATTATCTAAGAACGTCATAATACGAGAACACAAAACATGTTCCATTATTCTACAACAGATTGACGTAAGCGAAATAGGCCTATAATTATTCGCATCTGATTTATGACCCTTCTTGAAAATGGGAACGACCTGCGCTTTCTTCCAGTCGCTAGGTACTTTACGTTCTTCCAGCGATCTACGATAAATTGCTGATAGAAAGGGGGCAAGTTCTTTAGCATAATCACTGTAGAATCTTAAGGGTATCTCGTCTGGTCCGGATGCTTTTCCGCTACTAAGTGATAGCAGTTGTTTTTCAATTCCGATATCGTTTATTTCAATATTTTCCATTTTGGCGTCCGTGCGACGGCTGAAGTCAGGGACCGTGTTACGATTTTCCGCAGTGAAACAGTTTCGGAACACTGAATTCAGTATTTCTGCCTTTCTTCGGTCGTCCTCTGTTTCGGTGCCATCGTGGTCAACGAGTGACTGAATAGGGGATTTAGATCCGCTTACCGATTTTACATATGACCAAAACTTTTTAGGGTTCTTGTTTAGATTGTTTGCCAATGTTTTATGTTCGAATTCGTTGAATGCTTCTCTCATTGCTCTCTTTACGCTCTTTTTCGCTTCGTTCAGCTTTTCCTTATCAGCTATGATTCGACTACTCTTAAACCTATGATGAAGCTTTCTTTGTTTCCGTAGTACCTTTCGTACATGATTGTTATACCACGGCGGACCTTTCCCCTCGCTTTGGACCTTAGTCGGTACGAACTTATCTAAGGCGTACTGGACGATGTTTCTGAATTTTTTCCATTTTTGTTCCACATCCTCTTCCTCAGAAATGAACGTTTGATGGTGGTCACTCAGATATTCTGCGATTTGTGCCCTATCACTCCTGTTAAGCAAATATATTTTCCTTCCTTTCTTGGCATTTCTTATTACACTTGTAGTCATTGATGCAACCACTGACTTATGATCACTATACCCTCTTCTACATTCACGGAGTCGAAAAGTTCCGGTCTATTTGTTGCTATGAGGTCTAAAACGTTAGCTTCACGAGTTGGTTCTCTAACTATCTGCTCGAAGTAATTCTCGGACAAGGCAGTCAGGATAATGTCACAAGAGTCTCTGTCCCTGGCTCCAGTTCTGATTGTGTGACTATCCCATTCTATACCTGGTAGATTGAAGTCTCCCCCTATTACAATAGTATGATCACGAAACTTCTTGGGAGAACTCCTGAAAACTCTAGCTTGTCTATAAAGCAAACCGCGTTCAGAACACGTACGACCCATTCTTGAGTGCTGCTCGAGTGTTTGGGATCCTCTTGAGGTAGGGTTATAAGAAGACATCGAAGCAGTTCAGAGGCGGGCTGCTAGTTTTGTTAGCGGTAGGTTCGATCGACACGCGAGTGTTATGGAACTCAAATGGGAACACGTGGAAGAAAGATAACGTTCTTTTCACGGAACACTGTTGCGAAAATTTAGAGAAACGGCATTTGCGACAGACTGCGGAACGATCCTACTGCCACCAACATACATATCGCGTAGTGACCACGAAGGCAAGACAAGAGAAGCTAGGGCTCGTACGGAAGCTTATGGACAATTGTTTTCCTCACTTTGTTAATTTGTGGGTGGAACAGGAAAGCGAATGACCGGCGGTGCTCCAAGATAATCTCTGTCAAGCACCGTATATTGGCTTGCAGGATATTTAGATACAGATTTATATGCTTTAAATTTGTGAACATATGAATATAAATAAGGATAACTGGACTAGTCATTTATGAAATGTTTGTTAATTTACAGTAAACCTTTCAGGCTTATCTTCTATACATCTTATCTAAAAATGAGCCTGAAAAGGGCGAAAACTAGTTAATCGAAATAAACAAATATTTCTTAAGTGAATGATCGGAGTTATCCGTATCTATTTCCATTTATATACAATTATGTGTCGTACAGAATCTATAATAGATAAGCATCGTTTCTGTACACACGAACTTAGCAGGCATGTTCAGTTAGTGATGTCACATTCGAAGTAGGATGCATTCGAGACCGCAAACGCCTGAAGTATTTAGTGCACACACATTTAATGCAGTGAGCAACTGCTGACAAGCATCGACATGCGATGCCAGTCTCCTATAAATTTCGAGGTAGTTGCAGAGGACCTGCTCGATTTTAGTAAAAACCGTGTAAGTAACAAACTGTAACACTGTTTCAGGAGACTATTTCAGGCATTTGCTTTACGTTTAATAAAAGAAAGGTTTTTTTTTTAATTTTTGGCCGCATTCGGATCAAATTTCAAATCTAAGGTTCTGCTGCCGCACCAGTTACAGACAGCCACTTCACTACAGAAGAAAAGAAAGTTACACAAACAAGCGCGATAGGAAGACGCTGGCTTGCCAAGGACGCCAATGAGGTATTGCGCAAGGCTGCGGAGTATCTGCTAAGGAACCCCGTTACGTGATATGTGTTGCAGCGAGCAATTCATTCTACAGCAGGGGCATTAAACTGGACGAGACAGCTGTGCACTTTATCTAGGCTCCAGGGCATTACACATATACCTGATGAACTTAAATAAGGAGAACGACATTTCTTTCGCAGTAATCATCCCAGTTTAATTTATGCGCGAAACAGTTCGTCAAACGTCGTTAGCTTTTTTCGTTAAAGGTCGCACGGAAGAGATCAGAAAGATAACGCCCGACTTTCTCCTTGACTTGAGGCTCACCTTTAAACTCTTAACAATCGACCACTGGATGGCGCAGTTCAGACGTGACATTACTATTATCTCAGAATTCATGTCTAGTACTTATTAAAGCAAAAGAGCTCAGAAATTATCCGAGTAGTTCGTTTACAGTCAGTGTTTAATGAAAGTGTTGTGTAAAAGTCGAAGTTTCACCTGAATGTTTTTTCTTATATTTTTTATTTACTATTTTATGAAAAGACTACGTCAATAACAACAACAACTGAGTCGCTTCATTGAGCTGTAGGTAATCAGTCATCTTCAGAAAAGACGGTTTGCCATTGCTTTGCAGAATTCTGTCGTGATAGTACTTACGTCGCTACAAATTGCGTGAAGGTCTACCTAAATCGATTTTTGTTCCAGAAAACGTCTAGGCTGAAGAGAATCGGCATGTAATGTAGCGCGAGTTGGTGGCATCCTTTGGCATTTCGAAAACTACAGCACATTCGATTTTCGCTTCAACAATTAAACAAATCAAATGGTTCAAATGACTCTGAGCACTATAGGACCTAACTTCTGAGGTCATAAGTCCCCTAGAACTTAGAACTACTTAAACCTAACTAACCTAAGGACATCACACACATGCATGCCCTAGGCAGGAATCGAACTTGCGACCGTAGCGGTCGCGCGGTTCCAGACTAGCGCCTAGAACCGCTCGACCACCCCGGCCGACAACAATTAAAAAACCGACCAAAATAATGGGGATACTCCTATGCAATGCAGAAATGACCACTAGATGTCACGAGAGGCGGTCCCGCCAGTGTAAAACGAGGCGAGGGAGTATCGTGTTGTCAGTAGAAAGGAGTAACAACACAGTGGGTCATTGAGGAGAGCTCAGCGACCTCGAAAGTGGGCTAATAATTGGATGTTTGGATGTCACCTGAGTATCCAATCAATCACGGACGTTTCAGTTCATCTAAAGCAGTCAGCATCCAAGTGTTGTCATCAGAAAAGCGGACAAGAAGTGTCGATACTGTGGCGTAAAGAAAAATAGTATGGCCGCGTGGTTTGAGGCATCATGTCACGGACTGCGCGGCCCCTCCCGTCGGAGGTTCGAGTTCTCCCTCGGGCATTGGTGTGTGTGTTGTTCTTAGTTTACGTTAGTGTAAGTAGTGTGTAATTCTAGGGATCGATGACCTAAGCAGTTTGGTCCCTTAGAAATTCACACACATTTGAACATTTGGAAAATAGTACGCTACTGACCATTAAAATTGCTACACCACGAAGATGACGTGCTACAGACGCGAAATTTAACCGACAGGAAGAAGATGCTGTGATATGCAAATGATTAGCTTTTCAGAGCATTCACACAAGGTTGGCGCCTGTGGCGACACCAACAACGTCCTCACATGAGGAAAGTTTCCAACCGATTTCTCATACACAAACAGCAGTTGACCGGCGTTGCCTGGTGAAACGTTGTTGTGATGCCTCGTGTAAGGAGGAGAAATGCGTACCATCAAGTTTCCGACTGTGACAAATGTCGGATTGTAGCCTATCGCGATTGCGGTTTATCGTATCGCGACATGGCTGCTCGCGTTGTTCGAGATCCAATGACTGTTAGCAGAATATGGAATCTGTGGGTTCAGGAGGGTAATACGGAACGCCGTGCTGGACCCCAACGGCCTCGTATCACTAGCAGTAGAGATGACAGGCATCTTATCCGCATGGCTGTAACGGATCGTGCAGCCACATCTCCATCCCTGAGTCTACAGATGGGGACGTTTGCAAGACAACAACCATCTGCACGAACAGTTCGACGACGTTTGCAGCAGCATGGACTATCAGCTCGGAGACCATGACTGCGGTTACCCTTGACGCTGCATCACAGACCGGAGCGCCTGCGATGGTGTACTCAACGACGAACCGGGGTGCACGAATGGGAAAACGTCATTTTTTCGGATGAATACAGGTTGTGTTTACAGCATCATGATGGTCGCATCCGTGTTTGGCGACATCGCGGTGAACGCACATTGGAAGCGTGTATTCGTCATCGCCATACTGGCGTATCCCCTGGCGTGATGGTATGGGGTGCCATTGGTTACATGTCTCGGTCACCTCTTATTCGCATTGACGGCACTTTGAACAGTGGACGTTACATTTCAGACGTGTTACGACCCGTAGCTCTACCCTTCATTCGATCCCTGCGAAACCCTACATTTCAGCTGGATAATGCACGACCCCATGTTGCAGGTCCTGTACGGGCCTTTGTGGATACAGAAAATGTTCGACTGCTGCCCTGTCCAGCACATTCTCCAGATCTCTCACCAATTGAAAACGTCTGGTCAATGGTGGCCGAGCAACTGGCCCGTCACAATGCGCCAGTCACTACTGTTGATGAACTGTGGTATCGTGTTGAAGCTACATGGGCAGCTGTACCTGTACACGGCATCCAAGCTCTGTTTGGCTCAATGCCCAGGCGTATCAAGGCCGTTATTACGGCCAGAGGTGGTTGTTCTGGGTACTGATTTCTCAGGATCTATGCACCCAAATTTCGTGAAAATGCAATCACATTTCAGTTCTACTACAATATATTTGTCCAATGAATACCCGTTTATCATCTGCATTTCTTCTTGGTGTAGCAATTTTAATGACCAGTAGTGTATATAAGCAGCTACTGTAACGAAAATGTAAACAACGACTGTGATTAAAAGTCTTTTACGTAATAACAGCCAAACAAACTCTTTTATGTAAGAGTAACCGTTTGTCCAGGCAAAATTATCTAATGCAACTAGTAGCCCCATAAATTATCTGACGTCAAGTATCCTGACACCATTATGAAATGTGGAATAGTAATTAAATGCCACGAGAGGCGGACTCGCCAGTATGAAAGGGAGCGAGGACTATTGTGTTGTCAGCAGAGAAGCTGTAACGGCAGAATGAGCGGTCAGGAGAGCTCAGTAACATCATACCTCGACTAGTCATTTAATGTCACCTGGGTAACAACTACGTGAGGGACATTCTGACCCTGCGATAGTCGACTGATGGTTATGTGGCTCTGAAGTGGAACCGCGAAGGAACAACCATAGCTAAACCAAGGCCAGGCAGATCTCGTGTACTGACGGACAGTATCGTCGAGCATTGTGGAGGGAGGATGTAAAAATCGCATTAAATCGGCGGAAGGGATCACTCGTAAGTTCCAAAGTGCTACCAGCAGTGTAACTAGCACCATGAGTGTGTGTAGGGATGAAAAAGAATGGGGTGCAGTGGTCGAGAAACTGCTAAGCGGCGCTTGAGGTGACGTAAAGAGCAAGGACGACGGATGTCTGGAGACTGGTGATAAGGAGTGATGACTCACACTATGCTCTGTGGCAATCCGATCGGAGATATGGATTTGTCTGATTCCTGGAGAACGTTATCTGGCATCATGTATAGTGCCAACACCTAAGTACAGAGGAGGTAGTGTTACGGTTTGGGGGTGTTTTTGGTGGTTAGGGTGTGGTCTCCTTGTTGCTTTTATGAAAACGCTAAATGCATAACATTATGAACACACTTCACAGCATTTTGTACTGTACACAGTAGAGGAACAGTTTGGAGACTATTATTACATCAGTACGACAGTGCATCCTGACATACAGCACTAGCTATGAGGTAATGGTTTGTGGACAATAACGTTCCTGAAATGGACGTGCCTGACCACAGTCCCGACCTGAACCCAGTTTAACACCTCTGGGATGAGTTAGAACGTCGACTTCGCTCCAAGCCCCAGCGTACATGGTACTTGGTTTCGGCTCTTGAGTCAGAGCGGGCTGCCATTCCTCCACAGACCACTTCACTGAAACTGTCCGCGGGCAAAATTCAATCCGCCATAAAGGCGAATGTCCAGTAATAGGTGCCCACATACTTTCTATCAGATAGCGAGTTGTGAAAAAGGGCTTTTCGTGATGGATTCTGCACAAAAATCTGATATATAAAGGGCGATCAAAAAGTTTCCGTTCGAGGGCGTTGTTGCAGCGTGTATGCAACCTAGCGCGACCCGGATGCGTGTATATAAGCACCGACATGTAGGCATGAGATTAATTAGCAGCCGCGCAGGATTAGCCGAGCGGTCTAGGGCGCTGCAGTCATGGACTGTGCGGCTGGTCCCGGCGGAGGTTGGAGTCCTCCCTCGGGCATGGGTGTGTGTGTTTGTCCTTAGGATAATTTAGGTTAAGTAGTGTGTAAGCTTAGGGACTGATGACCTTAGCAGTAAAGTCCCATAAGATTTCAAACACACATTAATTAGCATTCGTGTCTTTCCAACGCGCATGCGGTAAATACAGAAACACAAACTATGAGGACGTTTTTGCCAAATGTGTTCAAAAAGGACCAACGTACTGTTATTGTTTATTAGGGGGTTCAAGCACGCACGCCAGTAGACATCCACCGGAGAATGGAGAATATGTATGGGGCAGCATGTCTGTCCACCGTTGTGGAATGGTGCGCCACGGCCCTTGAGCGCATTGTTGCAGCTGTGCCGCCACAGGGAACCGTGGTCTTAAGTGTCGATTCTGCAGTGGTGTCATACATCGTCCCCTCGGAATTCAGGAGTCAGCCACCTACTGTAAAGGTGATGCTTACCCTGTTCTCGAATTACCAGGGCCCATATCACAAATATCATGAAGCACAAGTTACGCCAACTCGAGTGGGAGACACTCGGGAACCCCTCCTATAGCTCTGAACCTTCACCATGCAATTATCACTTCTCTGTCCCTTAAAAAAGGCCTTGATGGGACGACGATTCCTGTCGCACGGGTATGTGGTGCAGGCGGTTACGGACTTACCGACGCATGAGGACATGGTGTATTACCAGAAGGGTACCCGCCAACCTGGCGCTTCAAAATGGTTCAAATAGCTCTAAGCACTATGGGACTTAACATCTGAGGTCGTCAGTCCCCTAGACTTAGAACTACTTAAACCTAACTAACCTAAGGACATCCACACATCCATCCCCGAGGCAGGATTCGAACCTGCGACCGTAGCAGTCGCGCGGTTCCGGACTGCAGCGCCTAGAACCGCACGGTCATAGTTCCCGCTGGGATGATTGCCTCATTGTTGACGGCGATTTAGCCTGATTGGCATACCGATTCTGGACTGTATGGCCTCCGAAAGAAGGCCCTTTATATAACATCGCAACGAGACTTGAAACTTGGGTATTGTCGTAGGAGCCGGGAATTAAGCAGCAGTCGATAATTGTTCGGGTGTTCCAAGATTAACGGAAAAACCAACAAAACGAGGTTCGTTAGCGAAGCATTTCCAAGAAAATGGTTGTTCGTTCGTTTATTTGTTTACACTTGATATGTAGCAGCCACTACTGTTGAGGATCTAAGCATATAAAATTTTGTTTGCCGCAAGTTAACAAAAAATCAGGAGAAACAACCGACAACATCGATAATTCTTCATAATGACAGTTCCAGGTGTCACACAACAAGTCAAACAATTGATTATTTGACGAGGAAAAACAACGAATTCCAATATCATTACCCGCACTATCTCAATTCACCCTCTGTTCTCTTAAGTCAAACTAAAAAAGCATGGACAGCGATTCCCATCACTCTAAGAAGTTGCTGAATCCTTCCAGAACCATGTCTTGGGGATGCCACAGAAAATGTTTTTCTTTCATTGGTATTGTAGAAATGAAACAGATGCCTTCCTAGTGAGGGAGGAGAGTGGGGGTGGGGGGGGGGGGGCAGATAATATAGGGGTGGGGTATCACAAGCGTCTAACATCAGTCGCGAGATAAAGCAAACACAATTGTTGGTTAGAACACCACATCCACTACGTCTACACAGTAACGCTCCTATCACACTTCCTTGGTGTATTCCAGAACTTACTTTTACATCTGTCGATTTTGTTCCGTTAAGAGCAGCGTGTTGAGCTCTATCTGCAAGGAAGCCTTGAATCCAGCACGAAACTGGTACGATACTCGGTAAGCTCGTATTTTTTTTTTCACTAAATGGCTGTTCGATGCGATGTCAAACGTCTTCCTGAAGTCAAGTCATGGCATCAGTCTAAGCGCCGTCGTCTACAGCTCTAAGAATCTCATGGATAAACAGAGCGAGATGAATTTCGCAAGACCTCTGTATGCAGAATCCATGTTGATTTTTGTAGAGATTTTCGTTCTTCAGAATCATCACAATACGTGAGCAAAAACATGTTCCACAATTCTGCAACAGCGTCGCCTTAGCGATACGGGCCTATAATTACACTGTCGGAAAACAGTTGGTACACCAGGGAAGACGATGTTGATTTTGATCCGATGACGGCATATCCCACCTGGGGGATAACAGATATGCTAATAATGGTTTCAACGTCGTCCACCAACAGATAGTATATTGCCATAGTTGCCAGCGCTCCATCTGTGTGTACCCTTTAATAGGGAGTGCTCACTGCGTACGATGTAGAACTGGTGAGCGCTGTCTCGTAGAGAGCATTCGTCCAAGACACACTAGCCCCATCCCACGTCTTATGGTCTAGGATGCGATAAGCACAACTCTCGTAGACCTGTGGCGTTTCTGGAGGGGCCGCTAAGCAGATCTCGTTACGTATAAGGCTAGGCGCAAATTGAGACGCGTATAGCACGTGTGACGTGACACGACGCTACAGCGCGACACGCACGTGCCGCACGAGTCGCGCGGATGCAGCGCATATTGGGACGCGTACACCGTACTTCGCACGCACCGACTGGCGACGCTCTGCGCTGACAGCACCGAAGCGCGCGCAACCTGTTATCTTTCTCAAACGATTTTACAGAAACTATTCTCTGAAAATATATGATTTTTGCCTTACTTGTAGCGTTATATGTCAGCTTTGTGCCCATCACCTCGCTAATGACCATTCTTATTGTGATGTACATGTTTTAGTAAGACACTACGCAAAACGCAAAAAGTTTGCAACGAAAATTAGGGGGCGCTATGATTTTGCGTTTGCTGCGTATGAAATTTAGCTAACATGCTGAATTTTTGTTTAGACTTGGGAGGAGATCTCTATCTGCCTCCGATCTCGAGAAAATGGATCCCATGCAGCGCGCTCACTTCCGATCTCACGCCCGCGAGAATGAAATACTCGCAACATCTCTCGTATCTCCTAAACCGCTCGAGACATCGAAACGAAAGTTGGGCGAATGACAGCACACAAAGAGGAGAGTGTTTTACCAATTATTAAGCACACGGAACTGTCTTATCTATGGCGATATATCACTACTTATACTTCTTTTTTTATTTATTTCACTCCAGTGACTGTAACTTTTTAAGAGTTATAGACAGCTAGCGAAACAAGAGCTTCCTAGCATGAAAATAAACATGAAATTTCTTCTTTTATGTTACTGCAAACCGACCTATGAGGTTTTTCGTAAGCTATTGAACTCTGTGACTGCCAATTACTTGTTTAATGAGGCCCTACGTTTCGGAATTCTGTCTCAATAGCTGCTGTGAGATGAGTTTGGCAAATTACATTGTGACAAAGGAAGTACAATTAAACTAGTCACCAAGAGAAATGTGGCCTTGACTCATAAATGGTGATGCTTCTTCGAATGAGAAAAGGTTAACAACTCACACAAAAACAGATTGGCAATTCTGTTGGAATTTTGGTGGAATCCCCGTAACCCATCGTATTTTTAACACTGAGCGACTGGAATGGAAACTTACCAAAGGATTTTATTCCTTCTCTTGATCTGAGCAGTATTAAAATAATGACGAGCGTTCCTTCAGGCGCAATGATAGGCACATGCCAGATACTGTTGACTCACCTACGGCTTACCAAACTGACAATGCGTGATCGCGAATAAAATAGTTGTTATTGAGAAAAATAAACAATTGATCTGTCGCGCAACACAATGGTCAGTGTATTGTCAGCAGCGGAGGATAATGCGCGCGACAGGAATGCACAAGCTAGCCACGTGTGCCTTGTGAGATGGAGTTCGAAAAACATTGTCATGAAAGTAGATCTGCCTTTGTCAGCAGCACATTTCAACAAATTAAATATATCTAATCGTAACACTCTTTTAGGATATTCCTACTTTCGTAATAATACCGACCATTTCTTCATTTGTGTAGCCTGCTGTATAATTAGTTTATTAATGCTGATAATGCGCGTGCAACAATTGAACTGCTTTTTCTCATCACGGCGAGCCAATTAAAACATTGTTATTTGTGACTGCTTTTCGACTGTTTCTAGCCTCAAGTGGAAATATGATGTTCATATGCATGTAGTACAGTGTGTCGTATTACATTATTACATACATATCAGAGTAATCACAGTGAAACTTATACGCTTCAGATCTTGGACGCTTTTTACCACAAGAACAAAGGGATGACACCTGTGGAGATTATCCCTTTCTAAATTTTTGTAACAGATCGTACAGATACGCCAGCTTACTAGGCAGCGAGAATATAACCTTGCTTTACTTTCTTGCCTTGCTTCTTAATCACATGATTTTATAATATTCCTTGCTTCCTTATTCACTACCCTCTGTCCCTTCTTGCGATCTGAAAACATCACGGAGGCATATGGTGCAATTTCAGCGGCCAATGGCTCATCAGTTACTGAAGTATACATTTTTCTTGACAGAAGAAATACAAAACAAAACTATGCAGATATAAGTAACAGAAAAGTATAACGTGCTAACGAAGAAAGCTGGAGCGTTTAAATGGCGAAAAACGAAACACTACCCAAAGGCAATAAAATTCAGTACACAGTAAGGCAAAATTTATCGTATGGGCAATACTACCACTGCTCATATGCGCCGTTCCGATGTGAGCATATGGCCGGGCTACTTTACCGCTCCCCGCCTCAAATTTCCCACGGTGCTAGCGAGTCAAGCGCGACGCGCGGCGCGAGAAACTGTGCCTCAACCACAACGCCGCGCGACCTGGCGCAGGCGCGTGTCGCGTCCCAGTCGCGTCGCGTCGCAATTAGCGCGGTCCCATTTGAACCTGTGATGTTACAAAAACGCGCGTGTGGCGCGACGCAGCGCAGCGCGTGTTTTTGTAACATCACAGGTTCAAATGGGACCGCGCAAATTGTGACGCGACGCGACTGGGACGCGACACGCGCCTGCGCCAGGTCGCGCGGCGTTGTGGTTGAGGCACAGTTTCTCGCGCCGCGCGTCGCGCTTGACTCGCTAGCACCGTGGGAAATTTGAGGCGGGGAGCGGTAAAGTAGCCCGGCCATATGCTCACATCGGAACGGCGCATATGAGCAGTGGTAATATTGCCCATACGATAAATTTTGCCTTGCTGTGTACTGAGTTTTATTGCCTTTGGGTAGTGTTTCGTTTTTAGCCATTTAAACGCTCCAGCTTTCTTCGTTAGCACGTTATACTTTTCTGTTATTTATATCTGCATAGTTTTGTTTTGTTTTTCATCTGTCAAGAAAAATGTATACTTCAGTAACTGATGAGCCATTGGCCGCTGGAATTGCACCATATGTCTCCGCGATGTTTTCAGATCGCAAGAAGGGACAGAGGGTAGTGAATAAGGAAGGAAGGAATATTATAAAATCATGTGATTAAGAATCAAGGCAGGAAAGTAAAGCAAGGTTATCTTCTCGCTGCCTAGTAAGCTAGCGTATCTGTACGATGTTACAAAAATTTAGAAAGGGATAATCTCCACAGGTGTGTGATCCCTTTGTGCTTCTGGTAAAAAGCGTCCAAGATCTGAAGTATAGAAGTTTCACTGTGATTACTCTGATATGGATGTAATAATGTAATACGACACACTGTACTACATGCATGTGAACAACATATTTCCACTGCAAGCTAGAAAGAGTCGAAAAGCAGTCACAAATAACAATGATTTAATTGGTCCGCCGTGATGAGAAATGTAATGTAATGTAATACACTGTATTACATGCATGTGAACAACATATTTGCACTGCAAGCTAGAAAGAGTCGAAAAGCAGTCACAAATAACAATGTTTTAATTGGCTCGCCGTGATGAGAAAAAGCATTTCAATTGTTGCATGGTCATTATCAGCATTAGTAAACTAATTATACAAAAAGAGGCTACACAAATAAAGAAAATGGACGGTATTATTACGAAAGTAGGAATATCCTAAAACAGTGTTATGATTAGATATATTTAATTTGTTGAAATGTGCTGCTGACAAAGGCAGATCTACTTTCATGACAATGTTTTTCGAACTCCATCTCACAAGGCACACATGGCTAGCTTGTGCATTCCTGTCGCGCGCATCATCCTTCGCTACTGACAATACACTGACCATTGTGTTGTGTGGCAGATCAATTGTTTATTTTTCTCAATAACAACTATTTTATTCGCGACCACGCATTGTCAGTTAGGCAAGCCCTAGGTGAGTAAACAGTATCTGGCATGTGCCTATCATTCCGCCTGAAGGAACGCTCGTCATTATTTTAATGCTGCTCAGATCAAGAAGGAATAAAATCCTTTGCTAAGTTTCCATTCCAGTCGCTCAGTGTTAAAAATACGATGGGTTACGAGGATTCCACCAAAATTCCAACAGAATTGCCAATCTGTTTTTGTGTGAGTTGTTAACCTTTTCTCATTCGAAGAAGCATCAACATTTATGAGGAAAGGCCACATTCCTCTTGGTGACTGGTTTCATTGTACTTCCTTTGTCACAATGTAATTTGCCAAACTCATCTCACAGCAGCTATTGAGACAGAATTCCGAAATGGAGGGCCTCATTAAACAAGTAATTGGCAATCACAGAGCTCAATAGCTTACGAAAAACCTCATAGTATCGGTTTGCAGTAACATAAAAGAAGAAATTTCATGTTTATTTTCATACTAGGAAGCTCTTGTTTCGTTAGCTGTCGATAACTCTTAAAAAATTACAGTCACTGGAGTGAAATAAAAAAAGAAGTAGTGATATATCGCCATAGATAAGAAAGTTCCGTGTGTTTAATAATTGGCGAAACACTCTCATCCTTGTGTGCTATCATTCGCCAGACTTTCGTTTCGATGTCTCGAGCGGTTTAGGAGATATGAGAGATGTTGCGAGTATTTCATTCTCGCGGGCGTGAGATCGGAAGTGAGCCCGCTACATGGGATCCATTTTCTCGAGATCGGAGGCAGATAGAGATCTCCTCCCAAGTCTAAACAAAAATTCAGTGTGTTAGTTAAATTTCATACGCAGTGACATATGGTGTAATACGCACCAAACGTAAAATCATTGCAGCCCCTGATTTTCGTTGCAAATTTTTTGAGTTTTGCGTAGTGTCTTACTAAAATGTGTACATCACAATAAGAATGGTCATTAGCGAGGTGATGGGCATTTCGTCACGAAGCTGACATATAACGCTACAAGTAAGGCAAAAATCATATATTTTCAGAGGATAGTTTCCGTAAAATCGCTTGAGAAAGATAAGAGGTTGCGCGCGCTTCGGTTCAGTCAGCGCAGAGCGTCGCCAGTCGGCGCGTACGAAGTACGGTGTACGCGTCGCAATATGCGCTGCACCCGCGCGACCCGAGCGGCACGTGCGTGTCGCGCTGTAGTGTCGTGTCACGTCACACGTGCTATACGCTTCTCAATTTGCGCCTAGCCTAAAATGTTGTTAGACTCGTTCTTTTGCCGTTCTTGCAACAGGAAGGATGTGTTGTTCCAACAGGATAATGCTCGCCCACACACTGTCCATGAGACTCAACGTGCTCTGCAAGACGTGCAGAAACTTCCCTGGCCAGCACGATCTCCGGACTTGTCTTCAATCGACACATGTGGGATATGATGGGACGAGAAACAGCTAATGCGACTCGCCAGCCAACAACTCTTACAGAACTACGTGAACATGTCAAGCATGCGTGGCATAACGTATCCCAGGACAGTATTAGCCTTTTGTACGATCGAATGGATGCCGGAGTCAGCGCCTGCATTGCCACCTGTGGAAGCGTACTGAATACTGATACGGGTGCTGCAGCACAGGTCGATACCTGATACCTCAGAACCGCTTGTGCTATTGATCTGTTAAGTGTAATCATTTCATGTACTCCCAATGCACTGTTGCAACAATAAATTTTGAGTGGATTGGAAGCCTCTAAAATGGTTTACTAATTTTTTCCAGCGATGTGTGTGCAACTGTCCTACGATCCTTCTTGAACACGGAAATGACCTGCCCTTTTTTGCAGTTGCTACACTCATGCTCATAAGTTAATGAGAATGTTGATACATGGTGAAACAACGCTCTGGTGGGCGGTTTGCGGGTTTAAATTACCTCGGGGTATGACCATGCGGTGCATTTGACCTGCGGTCGTCGCACGGTGGCGCTGGCAGCAGTCCACGTACGCAAAGGTGTGTTGGTGCATGTCAGAGTACGGTGCAGCGAGTAAGTGTGTAGACGTTTTCAGACGTGTTAATGGTGACTGTGTGTTGAATATGGTTCAAAGAACACTGGAGGCTGGTCAAAGACAGCAGGTCGTGTGCCACAAAGTATGATCTCAAGATTATGGCAACGATTCTAGCAGACAAGAACCGTGTCCAGGCGCTAAAGTAAGGGACGTCCACAGTGTACAACACCACAAGAAGACCGATATCTTACCATCAGTGCCCGCAGACAGCCACGGAGTACTGCAGATAGCCTTGCTTGGGACCTTACCACAGCCACTGGAACAGTTGTCTCCAGACACACAATCTACAGGCGACTGAACAGGCATGGTTTATTCGCCCGGAGACTTGCAAGGTGCATTCCACTGACTCCTGGTCACAGGAGAGCCCGTAAAGCCTGGTGTCAAGAACACAGTACATGGTCATTGGAACAGTGGTCCCAGGTTATGTTCACGGACGAGTCCAGGTATAGTCTGAACAGTGATTCTCGCCGGGTTTTCATCCGGCGTGAACCAGAAACCAGATGCCAACCCCTTAATGTCCTTGAAAGGGACCTGAATGGAGGTCGTGGTTTGATGGTGTGAGGTGGGATTATGATCGGTGCACATATTTCCCTGCATGTCTTTGACAGAGGAACTGTAACAGGTCAGGTGTATCGGGACGTCATTTTGCACCAGTATGTCCGTCTTTTCAGGGCTGCATTGGGCCCCACCTTCCTCCTGATGGATGATGACGCACTGCGCCACCGACCTACCATCGTGGAGGAGTACCTTGAAACAGAAGATATCAGGCGAATGCAGTGGACTGCCTGTTCTCCAGACCTAAACCCCATCGAGCACGTCTAGGATGTTCTCGATCGACGTGTCGCTGCACGTCTTCAAACCCCTAGGACACATCAGGAGTTCAAACAGGCACTGCTGCAAGAATGGGAGGCTATACCCCAGCAGCTGCTCGACCACCTGATCCAGAGTATGCCAGCCCGTTGTGCGGCCTGTGTACGTGTGCATGGTGATCACATCCCATATTGATATCGGTGTACATGCGCAGGAAACAGTGGCGTTTTGTAGCACATGTGTTTCGGAACGGTTTTCTCAACTTATCGCCAATACCGTGGACTTAACAGATGTGTGTCGTGTGTGTTCCTATGTGCCTATGCTATTAGCTCCAGTTTTGTGTAGCGTCACGTTGTGTGTCACCACATTCTGCAATTATCCTTAATTTATGAGCATGAGTGTAGTTACCTTCGTTGCTCCAGAGTCCTACGACAGACTATTGCCAGCGAGGTAGCAAGTTCTTTTGCATAATCTTTGTAGAATCTCACATGTATCTCATCTAGTCCAGCTGCCTTTCCACCGATGAGCGACGGTAGTTGTTTTCCTATTCCGCTAGTACTTATGTCAACGCCCGCCATTTCGGCGTTCGTGCGATGATTGAAAAGAAGAAACATATTACTACCAACCACGAAAACAGTTTCGGAAGGCTGAAATCAGTATTTCGACCATCTCTCTGTCGTCTCCTTTTCGGTGCCAGTATGGTCATTGGGCGAATATTGTGATCAATTTACTGACTTGACGTATTATCATATCTACTTAGGGTTTTCAGTCAGATTGGCTGGCAAAATTTCACTTTTAGTGCTGTACAAAACAGAGTTCTACTGGACGTCGTTTGCCGTTGTCTTCCTCCGACCTTTGAACTGACACTGCGTAACCGCCGAGCGGAGACGTGTCTCTTGTTTTCGCAGCGTCCGGGCAACACGAACCGCGCCAAGGAACACGGGCCGCGTGTAAACAGTAGAGTCCTGTCTGCTGCGAAAGCAACAGGTGGCCCAGGTGGCCCTGCGGACGGCGCTCGGTGATTGCCAGCTTGGCGGTGCTCTGCCGCGTGACGGCCGTGTTTCTGCTGCTATTTGTTTCCGCCCATGACCCAAGCCAAGGCGTACATCACTGTCTGCGGGGTACTACTGACGCCGGCCGCGGTGGCCGAGCGGTCCTAGGCGCTTGTCTGGAACCGCGCGACTGCCGCGGTCGCAGGTTCGAATCCTGCCTCGGGCATGGATGTGTGTGATGTCCTTAGGTTAGTCAGGTTTAAGTAGTTCTAAGTTCCAGGAGACTGATGACCTTAGATGTTAAGTCCCATAGTGCGCAGAGCCATTTGTACTACTGACGCAGTAGCACTTACAATGGCCGTTGATAATTTTTGAACGATCTAAATGTTGGCGTCAAGACAGCAACGGTGATGTTGGGAATCTCTGTTTAGTCTTACTTGTTTCCTGCCGACTCAAAGGCGCTATGGAGGACTGTTTCTCCTGATTCGTTCCTCATTTCAGAGCAGTGACATATTTCTATGTTGCTATTATTCAGGCGTCACTTTTAAAAAGAAATAAAAACTAGAAACTTCAGCGGAGTAGACTTTATTACTGAGCAATCGGGAAGTCTTCACGCGACGCTACTTTCTTAATGCCTATACTTACGTCGCTATGGACTTTCTGAAATGAAAAATTGCAGAAGATACTGTCAAACAGAAGTGATCAGAGTTAGCGTAAATCTTTAAGCGATCGTAGGAGTTATAAGCTGAGATTAATAAAATTAGGCTATAAATAATAAAAAACGGCGTTTTTGAGGCTGAAGCAACAGTTACTTACACACACACACACACACACACACACACACACACACACACACACAACAAAAGTATTCCGTATTCTGAGAAGTGATAGTATGGACCAAAGCAACAGAAAAATATACCGTAGACAAAGGCTCTGAAAAGCATGAGCTACGAGTACTTGTTCATCTTCGCGAGTCTGAAACGTATCTATTCTATTGTAAGCCCCTTGCTATTACGGACGACCTGCAGAATGCAGTAAACAAGTGAGGACACATTCCTCTCTTCTTGTCAATGGACGCAGCATGCAGTAAACATCTGTTGTGCTATTACTATAAACTATGTTCACAGTTCTGGGTAATCGCTACGTATATACAGGGTTATTACAAATGATTGAAGCGATTTCACAGCTTTACAATAACTTTATTATTTGAGATATTTTCACAATGCTTTGCACACACATACAAAAACTCAAAAAGTTTTTTTAGGCATTCTCAAATGTTCGATATGTGCCCCTTTAGTGATTCGGCAGACATCAAGCCGATAATCAAGTTCCTCCCACACTCGGCGCAGCATGTCCCCATCAATGAGTTCAAAAGCATCGTTGATGCGAGCTCGCAGTTCTGGCACGTTTCTTGGTAGAGGAAGTTTAAACACTGAATCTTTCACATAACCCCACAGAAAGAAACCGCATGGGGTTAAGTCGGGAGAGCGTGGAGGTCATGACATGAATTGTTGATCATGATCTCCACCACGACCGATACATCGGTTTTCCAATCTCCTGTTTAAGAAATGCTTCTGCTTTAGCCTTTTCCGTAAGATTTTCCAAACCGTCGGCTGTGGTACGTTTAGCTCCCTGCTTGCTTTATTCGTCGACTTCCGCGGGCTACGCATGAAACTTGCCCGCACGCGTTTAACCGTTTCTTCGCTCACTGCAGGCCGACCCGTTGATTTCCCCTTACAGAGGCATCCAGAAGCTTTAAACTGCGCATACCATCGCCGAATGGAGTTAGCAGTTGGTGGATCTTTGTTGAAATTCGTCCTGAAGTGTCGTTGCACTGTTATGACTGACTGATGTGAGCGCATTTCAAGCACGACGTACGCTTTCTCGGCTCCTGTCGCCATTTTGTCTCACTGCGCTGTCGAGCGCTCTGGCGGCAGAAACCTGAAGTGCGGCTTCAGCCGAACAAAACTTTATGAGTTTTTCTACATATCTGTAGTGTGTCGTGACCATATGTCAATGAATGGAGCTACAGTGAATTTATGAAATCGCTTCAATCATTTGTAATAGCCCTGTATTAGTTCTGAGGGGACCAGTTTGTGTTTTGATGAGTATGTGAAATGCTTTTACATCGTAGTTTTATCTTTGCATTTACCAGCACAATGGAAGCTAATTAGTCGACGTAGGAAATGATAGAGATGATTTTTAGCGATGGCTCAAAGTGTAGGTCGTATGCAAAAATGGTTCAAATGGCTCTAAGCACTATGGGACTTAACATCTGAGGTCATCAGTCCCCTGGACTTAGAACTGCATAAATCTAACTAACCTAAGGACAACACAAACGTCCATGCCCGAGGCAGGATTCGAACCTGCGACCGGAGCAGCAGCGCGGTTCCAGACTGAAGCGCCTAGAACCGCTCGGTCACAGCGGCCGGCGGTCGTATGCAATAACAAGTAAATTTTACATTCCAAGGTCTGCTGTTTCGCCGTAACAGAATAAGGTGTTCTGATTTGTTTATTGCATTCTGTGGGTCGCTTGTAATTACTGGACTTTTTTTTCGGGTAGTGTTTGCAGGGTAGTCTCACATCCACTATCGCTGTCTTCACAGTCGTAGATTGTGCAGTATGGTACAGAGAAGACGCCTACAGACTGTCTGCTGTGGAGGGCCACAGGAAGAATGGAAGCAGGAGAGTCAAACTGATGTGGCCGATGGCTTAATTTGAATCGTTCTGTTGTTTCTCGGATGAGGTTACAGATTATAGAGACCGAAACTGTATCCCGGAGAGCAGGTCAGGGCCGACCATGCGTGACGTCAGAAAGACTGGGCCGTTATCTGGCTGTAAGGGCACGACGGTACCGCCTTATTACAGCACTGCAACTGCCATCTGACCTCGCAGTATCCCCTGGACGTGTTGCATCCAGGCAAACGGTGTACAGAAGGCGTCAGCGGAGTGGCCTTTATTGTTGGAAATCTACTACCTGTTTATCTCCGGCGTGAAGAAGGGAACGTCTGGAGTGGAGCCGTCATCATGCCAACTGTATGGTCGAATGGTGGGCCAATTTTCTTTCTACAGATGGGCAGATGAGTCTCGATTTGGGCTGGGGGGTCATTCCCGAAGGATTCGTACCTGGGGGGGGGGGGGGGGGCACATTTAACATGATTTCGATGATTTCGGGACCCAATCGTGGAAGGAGACCGATATCGAGGAAGATCCCTAATGGTGTGGCCCCCCAGGTATTATGTTGACCAGCCGAACACCCCTTCATGAAATTGTACGGGTGAATAAGCAAGATTTAACTCCTGTCAGATACCGTGAGGAGATCTTGGGATCTCATGTGCGGTTGTTGCGAGGTGCTGTGGGCCCAGACATCGTATTGGTGGGCGATAATGCTCGATCTGGTGGGTGGTTGATGTCTTTTCTTTTTCTTTTTTGGAAACGGAAGGTATTGCAAGCATGGCGTGGCCTGCTCGCTCTCCCGATTTGAATCCCATAGGGCATGTCTGGGATGCGCTAAGGAGACGGGTTGCATCACATCAGCATCCACCAACCACTCTCCAAGACTTGTGAGCTGCTCTGTAGGAAGAATGGGCGTTATGGCCTCAACAGGAGACTGATGACATCATTCACCGCATGTCCCGTCATTGTCAGGCCTATATTGGTGCCAGAGGTGGTCACACCCCATTCTGAGCACATTAAACAGTTGCCAGAATGTGTATGCAAATCCGTCAAGTTGAAAAAAAAACGAAGAACATTTTTGCCTGACGTTATGAATATTCCAGATGATTACGTTCTGCATTCTTTACGTTATTTCTACTTTACTATCACCTGTTTACACTGTTTTGTGGCAAAATAAACGCAACTTGGCAAATTTCCGTTTGTTGTTTCAAAGTGCTCTGAGCACCATGGGACTTAACTTCGGAGGTCATCAGTCCCCTAAAACGTAGAACTACTTAAACCTAACTAACCTAAGGACATCACACACATCCATGCCCGAGGCAGGATTCAGCCTGCGACCGTAGCGGTCGCGCGGTTGCAGACTGTAGCGCCTAGAACCGCTCGCCCACTCCGTTTGTTGACTCTTGGGATTATACATATACATAATCCCTAGAGTTTTTTCTAGCAATACAGTACAACGCGAAGAATAACGAGTACTCCAGCAGAGACTCGTATGCCGCCCTGGCCTGTGCTGACCGCTACTGCCAAGCAGCAGTGTTGTTCAATCGCTGCTGGACTACTCGCCATTCTTCGTGTTTTACGGTCCCCGTTAATACGTGCCGATGAAACAAATATTGCACTAGACTAATCTGAGGCCGATCTATCGAATGGCCACGTAAAATTCCCGTGTAAAAATAATTTTGTTTGTAACAGGAAAATAAGCAACCCATTCCGTCGACACTGGACGTCGTATGAAGAACGTGACGAGCAGTATTTGTTTGGGCTGATTCCAGCTCAACATTGCAGAAACTAAATTACAGATATGTGCCAAAACATCAGAGAGAGTGCTCCTGAAGACTCTTAGGAGAAACGCCATTTATATACTGCTCAAAATAACTAGGGAAACCCCACAGACCAATAATTGAGGTCTAGGTATGTTACCAAATTATAATTTTATCTATCAAAAAATTAAGTAAACTATAAAACATCATTTCGTCTTCGATCGTTTACATAAAAAAGAGCTGAAATGTCAGTCAGATGTCGGAAACAATCATTCATGCCGTCGTCCTGGGTGCCTGTCACTGGACTTTGAGAGCTTCAGCAATGTATATGCCCTCGGTGAGCGTTTATCACTGCATGACACCTAAGTGGCATGCTCCCTATAAGTCTACGGAGGTCAGCCTGTGCATCAGTTCCCATTCTTCAATGAGAGCCCAAGAGAGTTCTTGGAGAGTCCGTGGTGGAACAGCACGACCACGAACGCGCCTGTCAAGCAAGTCCCAAATATACGCGATGGGTTTTAGGTCGGGACTCAGCCCTGACCATTTCATTACTTCAGTTTCCAGGCTTCGCAAAACATCCCAAGAGGTCCGCCACATAGGCCCAGGTATTAGAAGGAATTCAGGGCCACCACCCGATGCAGCAGCCACCACACGAGTCCAACATGATTTGTTGTTGTTGTTGATGATGATGATGATGATGATGATGATGATGATGATGATGATTGGTTTGTGGGGCGCTCAACTGCACGGTTATTAGCGCCCGTACAAATTCCCAATCTTTACTCAGTCCAATCTCGCCACTTTTATGAATGATGATGAAATGGCGAGAACAACTCAAACACCCAGTCCCTGGGCGAAGAAAATCCCCAACCCGGCCGGGAATCGAACCCAGGACCCGTGTTGGATCTGTTCGAAGTACTGCCTGCCATGGACAACGACAAGATCCGTATAGCTGTCAACACTGAAGCCTCCCCACAACATTGGAAAATGTCAATTTTCTGGACAACAGTTGGCATATACCGCACACCACATGTCTCCGCACGCGAACATTGTCATCACCTTGTGTCAGAGAATATCTGGACTCGTTTGTGAATAACACGTTCCGCCAGTGACGAAGTTGCCAGTTGACATGGGAACGGCGCAACTGAAGGCTTGTTGCAAGATGTTCTCGTGTCAAGTGACGTACTCGAAGAGGACGTCTGGGTCATTAGGTCCTTCCTCCTAACCTGTTCCTTACAGTCTTCCTGGACACAACGGCTCATCTACATCTACATTCTACATCTACATTTATACTCCGCAAGCCACCCAACGGTGTGTGGCGGAGGGCACTTTACGTGCCACTGTCATTACCTCCCTTTCCTGTTCCAGTCGCGTATGGTTCGCGGGAAGAACGACTGTCTGAAAGCCTCCGTGCGCGCTCTAATCTCTCTAATTTTACATTCGTGATCTCCTCGGGAGGTATAAGTAGGGGGAAGCAATATATTCGATACCTCATCCAGAAACGCACCCTCTCGAAACCTGGCGAGCAATCTACACCGCGATGCAGAGCGCCTCTCTTGCAGAGTCTGCCACTTGAGTTTATTAAACATCTCCGTAACGCTATCACGGTTACCAAATAACCCTGTGACGAAACGCGCCGCTCTTCTTTGGATCTTCTCTATCTCCTCCGTCAAACTGATCTGGTACGGATCCCACACTGATGAGCAATACTCAAGTATAGGTCGAAGGAGTGTTTTGTAAGCCACCTCCTTTGTTGATGGACTACATTTTCTAAGCACTCTCCCAATGAATCTCAACCTGGTACCCGCCTTACCAACAATTAATTTTATATGATCATTTCACTTCAAATCGTTCCGCATGCATACTCCCAGATATTTTACAGAAGTAACTGCTACCAGTGTTTGTTCCGCTATCATATAATCATACAATAAAGGATCCTTCTTTCTATGTATTCGTAATACATTACATTTGTCTATGTTAAGGGACAGTTGCCACTCCCTGCACCAAGTGCCTATCCGCTGCAGATCTTCCTGCATTTCGCTACAGTTTTCTAATGCTGCAACTTCTCTGTATACTACAGCATCATCCGCGAAAAGCCGCATGGAACTTCCGACACTATCTACTAGGTCATTTATATATATTGTGAAAAGCAATGGTCCCATAACACTCCCCTGTGGCACGCCAGAGGTTATTTTAACGTCTGTAGACGTCTCTCCATTGATAACAACATGCTGTGTTCTGTTTGCTAAAAACTCTTCAATCCAGCCACACAGCTGGTCTGATATTCCGTAGGCTCTTACTTTGTTTATCAGGCGACAGTGCGGAACTGTATCGAACGCCATCCGGAAGTCAAAAAAAATAGCATCTACCTGGGAGCCTGTATCTAATATTTTCTGGGTCTCATGAACAAATAAAGCGAGTTGGGTCTCACACGATCGCTGTTTCCGGAATCCATGTTGATTCCTACATAGTAGATTCTGGGTTTCCAAAAACGACATGATACTCGAGCAAAAAACATGTTCTAAAATTCTACAACAGATCGACGTCAGAGATATAGGCTATAGTTTTGCGCATCTGCTCGACGACCCATCTTGAAGACTGGGACTACCTGTGCTCTTTTCCAATCATTTGGAACCCTCCGTTCCTCTAGAGACTTGCGGTACACGGCTGTTAGAAGGGGGGCAAGTTCTTTCGCGTAGTCTGTGTAGAATCGAATTGGTATCCCGTCAGGTCCAGTGCACTTTCCTCTATTGAGTGATTCCAGTTGCTTTTCTATTCCTTGGACACTTATTTCGATGTCAGCCATTTTTTTCGTTTGTGCGAGGATTTAGAGAAGGAACTGCAGTGCGGTCTTCCTCTGTGAAACAGCTTTGGAAAAAGGTGTTTAGTATTTCTGCTTTACGCGTCTCATCCTCTGTTTCAATGCCATCATCATCCCGGAGTGTCTGGATATGCTGTTTCGAGCCACTTACTGATTTAACGTAAGACCAGAACTTCCTAGGATTTTCTGTCAAGTCGGTACATAGAATTTTACTTTTGAATTCACTGAACGCTTCACGCATAGCCCTCCTTACGCTAACTTTGACATCGTTTAGGTTCTGTTTGTCTGAGAGGTTTTGGCTGCGTTTAAACTTGGAGTGAAGCTCTCTTTGCTTTCACAGTAGTTTCCTAACTTTGTTGTTGAACCATGGTGGGTTTTTCCCGTCCCTCACAGTTTTACTCGGCACGTACCTGTCTAAAACGCATTTTACGATTGCCTTGAACTTTTTCCATAAACACTCAACATTGTCAGTGTCGGAACAGAAATTTTCGTTTTGATCTGTTAGGTAGTATGAAATCTGCCTTCTATTACTCTTGCTAAACAGATAAACCTTCCTCCCTTTTTTTATATTCCTATTAACTTCCATGTTCAGGGATGCTGCAACGGCCTTATGATCACTGATTCCCTGTTCTGCACTTAAAGAGTCGAAAAGTTCGGGTCTGTTTGTTATCAGTAGGTCCAAGATGTTATCTCCACGTGTCGGTTCTCTGTTTAATTGCTCGAGGTAATTTCGGATAGTGCACTCAGTATAATGTCACTCGATGCTCTTCCCCTACCACCCATCCTAAACATCTGAGTGTCCCAGTCTATATCTGGTAAATTGAAATCTCCACCTAAGACTATAACATGCTGAGAAAATTTATGTGAAATGTATTCCAAATTTTCTCTCAGTTGTTCTGCCACTAATGCTGCTGAGTCGGGAGGTCGGTAAAAGGAGCCAATTATTAACCTAGCTCGGTTGTTGAGTGTAACCTCCACCCATAATAATTCACAGGAACTATCCACTTCTACTTCACTACAGGATAAACTACTACTAACAGCGACGAACACTCCACCACCGGTTGCATGCAATCTATCCTTTCTAAACACCGTCTGTACCTTTGTAAAAATTTCGGCAGAATTTATCTCTGGCTTAAGCCAGCTTTCTGTACCTATAACGATTTCAGCTTCGGTGCTTTCTATCAGCGCTTGAAGTTCTGGTACTTTACCAACGCAGCTTCGACAGTTGACAATTACAATACCGATTGCTGCTTGGTCCCCGCATGTCCTGACTTTGCCCCGCACCCGTTGAGGCTGTTGCCCTTTCTGTACTTGCCCAAGGCCATCTAACCTAAAAAACCGCCCAGCCCACGCCACACAACCCCTGCTACCCGTGTAGCCGCTTGTTGCTTGTAGTGGACTCCTGACCTATCCAGCGGAACCCGAAACCCCACCACCCTATGGCGCAAGTCGAGGAATCTGCAGCCCACACGGTCGCAGAACCGTCTCAGCCTCTGATTCAGACCCTCCACTCGGCTCTGTACCAAAGGTCCGCAGTCAGTCCTGTCGACGATGCTGCAGATGGTGAGCTCTGCTTTCATCCCGCTAGCGAGACTGGCAGTTTTCACCAAATCAGATAGCCGCCGGAAGCCAGAGAGGATTTCCTCCGATCCATAGCGACACACATCATTAGTGCCGACATGAGCGACCACCTGCAGATGGGTGCACCCTGTACCCTTCATGGCATCCGGAAGGACCCTTTCCACATCTGGAATGACTCCCCCCGGTATGCACACGGAGTGCACATTGGTTTTCTTCCCCTCTCTTGCTGCCATTTCCCTAAGGGGCCCCATTACGCGCCAGTGGCCCTTCTGAAATCGTCTTGCAGTGCTGTGGCGGTAGCCGTACGACGCCGCAGCACAGAGTTGGCGAAATATCAGACTTCACGTAGGGTAGTACTGCGTCGGCGACCTTGTCGAACTCACCTTGTGCACTGATGTACTGATCTGTTGCCCTGAAGCGTGTCCACAACTTACGGATGACACTTGGAGAGGCATTGACGTGTGCAGCAACGGAATCCAAAGTCCATCCTTTCTGGATCAAATAGAACGCTGATGCAACTTGCACTGCGTTAAGACGTCGTATTAAATGCCCTTGGTTGAATACAACGTCCACAGATGACAACTGTCGTCTGTGTGCCTCACTAGAAAACACTGCGACACCGGTATTCATTTGCTTCTGAGCGATCACCTGACAGTGTAATGCATAACAGCCATAATTGTTGTCTGTTCTGAAAGCGAAGATCTCAACTCATCTCAGACCAGAGGTACAGCCTGTATCAAAAAACTAAACTTAACTCCGCCCCAACAGGCCATGAAGGCCCCATGGTAGCCATCGACCGCCGTGTCATCTTCAGCCCACAAGCGTCACTTGATGCGGATATGGAGGGGCATGTGGTCAGTACACGAGACCGGAGCCGCTACTTCTCAATCAAGTAGCTCCTCAGTTTGGCTCACAAGGTCTGAGTGCACCCCGCTTGCGAACAGCACTCGGCAGACCGGGTGGTCACCCATCCAAGTGCTGGCCTAGCCCAGTAGCGCTTAGCTTCGGTGATCTGACGGGAACCAGTGATACCACTGAGGCAAGGCCGTTGGCGCCTGTATCAAAATAGATTAGCACAATGGACGTTGATACACATGTTCCCCTAAATAGTTTTAACAGTTTATGTATAAAACAGGAAAATGACGTGAATCTGATCTGTAATGGAGGAAGACAGAGGTGATGATAAAAATTCTTTAATAATGGTAGAGTTCGGTTCCAGTGCATGACAGTAATGAACAGGAAAAAACGAGTGAAAGGAACGCCTCAAGACTGATGATGATACAAAAATAAAGAAACATATAAGGTGGAGTGGAGCAATTGTAAAGGGAAACGCACTGTTGGAAGTCACACAAAAAAGTTACAAGAAAATAGTAGAATAAATGAGTACTTTAACCGAGGCTTGAATAGCAGTAAATTATTTTTTTTATTTTCGTCGCTAACTTTTTATGGTGGCAGAAAAAGTACTTTGTCTTATTACATACTGCATTTTGCTCTATCACGCATAACTTATGGGTACATGATCATGTTCAGTTCAAATAAATTCAAAACAGGGCTTGCCCGATTTGAAAATAGACAAATCGCAGCCCTTTGGATTCCATTACACGGATTCAGCCAGTTACTGTCTAGTTTTTTGCATTATTTCGCCACGACAGACGTGCAGCTTTTTGTGAGGCTGTGAGCGGTGGCCTTTCGCGAGGTACCCCAATCCAGGTGTCCACTGCATACAATTCTCTTGCGATGTGCAATGTTCGGTCGGAAACTGGTTATGAAGGACCTGCATTCACTGACAGCAGCAATTCCTGTCGAGTTTGGCACTGGTTACGCGAAAGAACTTGCCAGCCTTCTAACAGCGGTGTGCCGCAAGTCTCTAGAGGAACGGAAGGTTCCAAATGATTAGAAAAGAGCACAGATAGTTCCAGTTTTCAAGAAGGGTCGTCGAGCAGATGGGCAACACTATAGGTCTATATCTCTGACATCGATCTGTTGTAAAATTTTAGAACATGTTTTTTGCTCGCGTATCATGCCATTTATTGAAACCCAGAATCTACTCTGTAGGAATCAACATGGATTCCGGAAACAGCGATCGTGTGAGACCCAACTCGCTTTATTTGTTCATGAGACCCAGAAAATATTAGATACAGGCTCCCGGGTAGATGCCATTTTCCTTCAGTTCCGGAAGGCGTTTCGATACAGTTCCGCACTGTCGCCTGATAAACAGAGTAAGAGCCTACAGAATATCAGGCCAGCTGTGTGGCTGGATTGAAGACTTTTTAGCAAACAGAACACAGCATGTTGTTCTCAATCGAGAGACGTCTACAGACGTTAAAGTAACCTCTGGCGTGCCACAGGGGAGTGTTATGGGACCATTGCTTTTCACAATATATATAAATGACCTAGTAGATAGTGTCGGAAGTTCCATGCGACTTTTCGCGGAGAAGTTGCAGCATTAGAAAACTGCAGCGAAATGCAGGAAGATCTGCAGAGGATAGGCACTTGGTGCAGGGAGTGGCAACTGACCCTTAACACAGACAAATGTAATGTATTGCGCATACATAGAAAGAATGATCCTTTATTATTTGATTATATGATAGCAGAACAAACACTGGTAGCAGTTACTTCTGTAAAATATCTGGGAGTATGCGTACGGAACGATTTGAAGTGGAACGGTCATATAAAATTAATTGTTGGTAAGGCGGATGCCAGGTTGAGGTTCATTGGGAGAGTCCTTAGAAAATGTAGTCCATCAACAAAGGAGGTGGCTTACAAAACACTCCTTCGACCTATACTTGAGTATTACTCATGAGTGTGGGATCCGTACCAGGTCGGGTTGACAGAGGAGATAGAGAAGAGCGAAAGAAGAGCGGCGCGTTTCGTCACAGGGTTATTTGATAAGCGTGATAGCGTTACGGAGATGTTTAGCTAACTCAAGTGGCAGACTCTGCTAGAGAGGCGCTCTGCATCGCGGTGTAGCTTGCTGTCCAGGTTTCGAGAGGGTGCGTTTCTGGATGAGGTATCGAATATATTGCTTCCCCCTACTTACACCTCCCGAGGAGATCACGAATGTAAAATTAGACAGATTCAAGCGCGCACGGAGGCTTTCTGGCAGTCGTTCTTCCCGCGAACCATACGCGACTGGAACAGGAAAGGGAGGTAATGACAGTGGCACGTAAAGTGCCCTCCTACACACACCATTGGGTGGCTTGCGGAGTAGGAATGTACATGTAGATGGTTGCCATTGAGAAGGCATAACACTCGCGGTGTGGCCGAGCGGTTCTAGGCGCTTCAGTCTGGAACCGCGTGACCGCTACGGTCGCAGGTTCGAATCCTGCCTCGGGCATGGATGTGTGTGATGTCCTTAGGTTAGTTAGGTTTAAGTAGTTCTAAGTTCGAGGGGACTGATGACCACTGATGTTAAGTCCCATAGTGCTCAGAGCCATTTGAACCATAACACTCGTCCCCGGCTTCTATCGGTCAGTAATTTTTTACGGCTGCTTTTCGTAGGCCCCGTTACATGGGTGCGAGTGGTACACCATTCCTTTTAAGTTCACTGGACAGTCGGCGTTGATACACCAACAAATCGAGTAACTTTATTCACAGTGTGGTCATGGACATGTACAAATACGATAGCTCCTTACGGCCACGTCGACCCACCTCACTGCTGATACTATACAACCGATTGGCACTCACACGCACACACACACACACACATTTATTACGTCTGAGGTGGAAGGTCACATGACGGCTTGATACCAGTTGTAACCCAAAGGAACCATTAGGTTCTGTTAGGTGGGTAACGCTAATGCATCAGTTGCCAGAGAGAGGCCCAACCACGGGTGTGTTTGCTCCAGAGCATAGCAGCGGCGAGGCATGAGTCTGTCAAGTAGGCCACGGGACGAAACGACACTCGGATCGTGTCGCTCGCGTCGCACGCACGCGCGCCAGAACAACCCCGCCGAGCAGCGCTGTCGCTTACGTAACAGGTCCCGAGAAAAATTACGTGCTGGATGCAGCGTCGTGAGGTAGAAATGTGCGCCGTTCGTTGGTCCTTGGACCGGTGTACCTGATTTTAAAGTAATCCACAGTTACTGTTGTGCGTACTTACATTTCTCTCCTTTTATCTAGGGGAAGGGGGGGGGGGGAGGGAGAAGGGGTGTCATCAGTCTTGTGACTGGTTTGTTAGATTCCACCATGAATTCCTCTCATCTCCCAACCTCTTCACAAAATGTTCAAATGTGTGTGAAATCTTATGTGACTTAACTGCTAAGGTCATCAGTCCCTAAGCTTACACACTACTTAACCTAAATTATCCTATGGACAAATACACACATCCATGCCCGAGGGAGGACTCGAACCTCCACCGGGACCAGCCGCACAGTCCAAGACTGCAGCGCCCCTAGACCGCTCTTCTAATCCCGCGCGGTCCAACCTCTTCATCGTTGAAGAACTTGCGCCCAGCGTCCTTGACTATTTGTTACAGTTCTCCGTTCTGTCTTCTCCTATAGTGTTACTTTCTATGTTGTTGTTGTGGTGCCGCGCTGGATTAGCCGAGCGGTCTAAGGCGCTGCAGTCATGGACTGTGAGGCTGGTCCCGGCGGAGGTTCGAGTCCTCCCTCGGGCATTGGTGTGTGTGTTTGTCCTTAGGATAATTTAGGTGAAGTAGTGTGTAAGCTTAGGGACTGATAACCTTAGCAGTTACGTCCCATAAGATTTCACACACATTTGATTATTTGTTGTTGTTGTGGTCTTCAGTCCTGAGACTGGTTTGATGCAGCTCTCCAGGCTACTCTATCCTGTGCAATTGCTTCATCTCCCAGTACGTACTGCAGCCTACATCCTTCTGAATCTGCTTAGTGTATTCGTCTCTTGGTCTCCCTTTACGATTTTTACCCTCCACACTGCCCTCCAATACTAAACTGGTGATCCCTTGATGCCTCAGAACATGTCCTACCAACCGATCCCTTCTTCTAGTCAAGTTGTTCCACAAACTTCTCTTCTCCCCAATTCTATTCAATACCTCCTCATTAGTTATGTGATCTACCCATCTAATCTTCAGCATTCTTCTGTAGCACCACATTTCGAAAGCTTCCATTCTCTTCTTGTCTAAACTATTTATCGTCCATGTTTCACTTCCATACATGGCTACACTACATACAAATACTTCCAGAAACGACTTCCTGGCACTTAAATCTATGCTCGATGTTAACAAATTTCTCTTCTTCAGAAACGCTTTCCTTGCCATTGCCGGTCTACATTTTATATCCTTTCTACTTCTGACCATCATCAGTTATTTTGCTCCCCAAATAGCAAAACTCCTTTACTACTTTAAGTGTCTCATTTCCTAATGTAATTCCCTCAGCATTACCCGAGTTAACTCGACTACATTCCATTATTCTCGTTTTGCTTTTGTTGACGTTCATCTTATATCCTCCTTTCAAGACACTGTCCATTCCGTTCAATTGCTCTTCCAAGTCCTTTGCTGTCTCTGACAGAATTATAAAGTCATCGGCCAACCTTAAAGTTTTTTATTTCTTCTCCATGGATTTTAATACCTACTCCGAATTTTTCTTTTGTTTCCTTTACTGTTTGCTCAATATACAGATTGAATAACATCGGGGAGAGGCTACAACCCTCTCTCACTCCCTTCCCAACCACTGCTTCCCTTTCATGTCCCTCGACTCTTATAGCTGCCATCTGGTTTCTGTACAAATTGTAAGTAGCCTTTCGCTCCCTGTATTTTACCCCTGCCACCTTCAGAATTTGAAAGAGAGTATTCCAGTCAACATTGTCAAAAGCTTTCTCTAAGTCTACAAATACTAGAAACGCAGGTTTGCCTTTCCTTAATCTATTTTCTAAGATAAGTCGTAGAGTCAGTATTGCCTCACGTGTTCCATTTCTACGGAATCCAAACTGATCTTCCCCGAGGTTGGCTTCTGCCAGTTTTTCCATTCGTCTGTAAAGAATTCGCATTTGTATTTTGCAGCCGTGACTTATTAAATTGATAGTTCGGTAATTTTCACATCTGTCAACACCTGCTTTCTTCGGGATTGGAATTATTATTCTTCTTGCAGTCTGAGGGTATTTCGCCTGTCTCATACATCTTGCTCACCAGATGGTAGAGTTTTGTCAGGACTGGCTCTCCCAAGGCTGTCAGTAGTTCTAATGGAATGTTGTTTACTCCCGCGGCCTTGTTTCGACTCAGGTCTTTCAGTGCTCTGTCAAACTCTTCACGCAGCATCATATCTCCCATTTCATCTTCATCTACATCCTCTTCCATTTCCATAATATTGCCCTCAAGTACATCGCCATTGTTTAGACCCCTCTATATACTCCTTCCACCTTTCTGCTTTAGCTTCTTTGCTTAGAACTGGGTTTCCATCTGAGCTCTTGATGTTCATACAAGTGGTTCTCTTTTCTCCAAAGGTCTCTTTAATATACCTCCTTATAATACGATGGAAATTATTCATGGATACGATATTGCAGTGCCTGTGTTGTTCTGAAGTACGATGCAATGTTCCGTCAGACATGCATGCACTGTAATATCGTATTTATACGCAGACAAAGGGCGAGCAACTTTCAATTAAAATGTCTCCCCCGTGCGAGAATATACATAATGCATGTACGAGGACAGGTGGAATTTTGGGTCTGGACCTGAGTCATGCTCGGATAGCCTAACGCAGGGGTTCCCAACAAAATTTTCTCGAGGACCCCCTCATCGAACATGATTGGTACCTTGTCATATCACAGCATCAAGTACCTAAAAAAGCCAAATTTACAGTCTTTTTATACGTTTTCTATTTTTGGTACCTAGAAAAAACATTGACATATTCATTATTGAAAAAATATTGAGCTTAAAACTTTTTCAATTTAGCCATCATTGTTATTGTTAAATTTTTGATTATTGCTCAAAACCTTAGTCTTCAAATCTGGGTGTTTAGTGTAACAAACTCCTTAAAAAATAAAAATTGAATATGAACTGAAAATGACAGAAAAAATTAAAACTGAGTGTATTGGTCTTTCAATTTATTTCAATGAAGGTTTGGAGCACGGTATTTTCTGGAAGTGAACCGTGTGGTGTGGGGAAACCGAAAAAGAAGAGAATATAAGAGTTTGAGATGTGTGCTTAGAAAGATGTTGAAAATTAAATAGACTAATAAAATAAGAAATAAGATTCTTCGTGGAATCTGCTGGGACAGGAATACACAAAGACCTTGTTCATCCGGCTCTCATTAATCCGGATTTCCGGTTTATCGGATTTCGTGTTTTGTTTCTTTTTCCTCTTTTTAACGCGGAAATGTGCGGTATACAGTTGGTACCGCAAGGTATATGTACAGTTGTTACTTTGATAACTCAGGTAGCATAGAGATCGCTGGTCCCAAGTTCACAACTACCGTTGCCACGGTCAGTGTGGATCTGCAACTCACAGAGTTACGAAACTGTAGCAATATATTCTTGATACGTGAATCTTCACTGAGTCCTTCGGAGAGGAAAGACGATTTTGATGTTGCATTTGTCTAGAAGCCTAATGGCCGAGAGTGGTTCCTGCACCGAGCTAGCTGCCGCATAGTTTAGCACACTGGGCTAGCATTTAGAAGGACGACTGCTCGAACCGCTCTGATATCCAGATTTAGGTTTCCCGTGATTTCCGTAGTTCGCCTCTGAAGCTGAGGGGCATCGTGCCTGGCTGCTACGCCATGGACCGGGATTAGATTCTCGTAGGGATTTTTCCATAGTGCGAGGACTGGAACGGAGTGCACTCAGCCTCGTAATTCCAACTGAGGAGCTACTTAGTGAGGAGTAGCGGGTCCAAAGTCAAGCAAGGCGACGACGCCCTAGAGAGCGGTGTGCTGAGCCCATACCACTCCATACCGCATCCAGTAGCGTCATTGGCAGATGATGACACGGCGGTCGGTCGCTCCCGATCTGGCCAGAATGTGGTGCCTTCCTTTACCCAAATCGCTCAAATTAAATGCCGGGCCGATTTCCTTCCTTAACCTTCCCTAATTCAGCTTATGTTCCGTCTCTAAAGACCTCATTGTCGATGGGACGTTAGCCACTAACCTTCCTTCTTCCTTTTTTTCTCCTTATTTAGTGCCTCATCTTCCTGGTTTGCTGCATCATTTCTTTCCTTAAAACCTTTTCTTATATGGGCTTCACTTTACGCATTTAGACGGAGACTTCTTTCAGGTGTTAAAGCTCGGCTGGTTCGTTTTCTTCGACGCGCGCCATGTGTACCAGAGTGATTAACAACGTATGCATGCGTCTGCGCCCGATGCTGGCACATCGTTACGTGTAGGTACAAGTCTGTGTGGAACTTTTTCCTGTAAAATGTGTGGCCTAGCACGCCATCGACCTAAAGAAAGGAATGCTCTTTTGTAGATCCAACGTAAATACAACACTTTGATGGACAGATGCCGAAATTGAGCCAGTGTGACACACTGCGCCCGTTGGGAAGTCTCGTGTGTCCCGCGTGACTGGGAATCAAACACAAAAGGGTAACGATAGGGGTCCGTTAATCGTAGACAGCTCCAACGTGTGGCGAATAATGGTTGCTCTCGAGGAAATGGCACAAACGGATAGCAATAATCGCCTCGTGCACTAAATGTATATATCTGGGGATCTCATTCGACACGTCAAGACAAGTTCTGTGGCAGCCAGTGAGTGATCAGGGTGCAAACAGTTGCAGATTGAGGCGCACTTTGCCTAACGATGCCTGTCGCCAGGGTTCACAAGGGAAGACGTCACACATGACCAACCGAATAGGCTCATTCCTTATTTGGAAGGTCGCTTGTGTGCAACCTAAAACGGAAGTCTCTAAGATTTTTGGCTCAACAGCCACCTGTTCTTGAGAAAACACCCCTAGGAAGGGTAAGAGAATGGACCCGCAAAATTACAGACCAATATCCTTAACATCGATTTGCTGCAGTACTTTATAACAATATCGATTTGTCTGCAGAATTCTGCAACGTAGTTCTGTGTTCGAATATAATAAATTCCCTACCGACAGAAAGCTAATGTCCACGAACCAGCAAGGTTTTAGAAAGCATCGCCCGTATGGAACTCTGCTTGCCTTTTTCTCACATGATGTACTGTCTAGAAAAGCAAGGTTTTAGAAAGCATCGCCCGTATGAAACTCAGCTTGCCTTTTTCTCACATAATGTACTTTCTAGAAAAGCATTTGACAAAGTACCCCACTGTAGACTGTTAACGAAGAAAGGAGCATATGGAACAGACTGCCAGATATGTGAGTGGCTCGAAGAACTCGTTAGTAATACACTCCTGGAAATTGAAATAAGAACACCGTGAATTCATTGTCCCAGGAAGGGGAAACTTTACTGACACATTCCTGGGGTCAGATACATCACATGATCACACTGACAGAACCACAGGCACATAGACACAGGCAACAGAGCATGCACAATGTCGGCACTAGTACAGTGTATATCCACCTTTCGCAGCAATGCAGGCTGCTATTCTCCCATGGAGACGATCGTAGAGATGCTGGATGTAGTCCTGTGGAACGGCTTGCCATGCCATTTCCACCTGGCGCCTCAGTTGGACCAGCGTTCGTGCTGGACGTGCAGACCGCGTGAGACGACGCTTCATCCAGTCCCAAACATGCTCAGTGGGGGACAGATCCGGAGATCTTGCTGGCCAGGGTAGTTGACTTACACCTTCTAGAGCACGTTGGGTGGCACGGGATACATGCGGACGTGCATTGTCCTGTTGGAACAGCAAGTTCCCTTGCCGGTCTAGGAATGGTAGAACGATGGGTTCGATGACGGTTTGGATGTACCGTGCACTATTCAGTGTCCCCTCGACGATCACCAGTGGTGTACGGCCAGTGTAGGAGGTCGCTCCCCACACCATGATGCCGGGTGTTGGCCCTGTGTGCCTCGGTCGTATGCAGTCCTGATTGTGGCGCTCACCTGCACGGCGCCAAACACGCATACGACCATCATTGGCACCAAGGCAGAAGCGACTCTCGTCGCTGAAGACGACACGTCTCTATTCGTCCCTCCATTCACGCCTGTCGCGACACCACTGGAGGCGGGCTGCACGATGTTGGGGCGTGAGCGGAAGACGGCCTAACGGTGTGCGGGACCGTAGCCCAGCTTCATGGAGACGGTTGCGAATGGTCCTCGCCGATACCCCAGGAGCAACAGTGTCCCTAATTTGCTGGGAAGTGGCGGTGCGGTCCCCTACGGCACTGCGTAGGATCCTACGGTCTTGGCGTGCATCCGTGCGTCGCTGCGGTCCGGTCCCAGGTCGACGGGCACGTGCACCTTCCGCCGACCACTGGCGACAACGTCGATGTACTGTGGAGACCTCACGCCCCACGTGTTGAGCAATTCGGCGGTACGTCCACCCGGCCTCCCGCATGCCCACTATACGCCTTCGCTCAAAGTCCGTCAACTGCACATACGGTTCACGTCCACGCTGTCGCGGCATGCTACCAGTGTTCAAGACTGCGATGGAGCTCCGTATGCCACGGCAAACTGGCTGACACTGACGGCGGCGGTGCACAAATGCTGCGCAGCTAGCGCCATTCGACGGCCAACACCGCGGTTCCTGGTGTGTCCGCTGTGGCGTGCGTGTGATCATTGCTTGTACAGCCCTCTCGCAGTGTCCGGAGCAAGTATGGTGGGTCTGACACACCGGTGTCAATGTGTTCTTTTTTCCATTTCCAGGAGTGTAGAACCCAGCAAGTTCTCCTCGACGGCGAGTGTTCATCAGAGTCAAGGGTACCACCAGAAGTGGCCCAGGAAAGTGTGATGGGACCGCTTTTATTTTCTGTGTACATAAATGATCCGGGGAACAGGGTGGGCAGTAATCTGCAGTTGTTTGCGGATAATACCTGTTGTAAGGGACGGAATCGAAGACAAGTGACCATAGGATGATACAAGGCGACTTACACAAAATTTCTAGTAGGTGTGATGAATAGCAGCTGGCTCTAAATGTAGAAAAAAGAAAGTTAATTTTCGGATATAGCATTAGTAGTGTCCTGCTTGACCCAGTCACGCCTCACGCCGCTTAAATGTCTGGGTGTAACGTTGCAAAGCGATATGAAATGGAACGAGCATGTGATGATTGTGGTCGACTTCGGTGTATTGGGAGAATTTTACGGAATTTTAGTTCATCTGTAAAGGGGACCGCATATAGGACGCTGGTGCGACTGATTCCTGAGTACTGCTCGAGTGTTTGGGACCCGCACCAGGTCGGGTTAAAGGACGACATCGAAGTAATTCAGAGGCGGGCTTCTGGATCTGTTACCGGTATGTTCGACCAACGCGCAAGTGTTGCGGAGATGCTTTGAGAACTTAAATGGGAATCCGTGGAGGAAAGGCGACTTTCTTTTCAAAGAACACTATTGAGAATATTTAGAAAAGCGGTATTTGAAGCTGACTGCAGAACGATCCTACCACCGCCAACATACACTTCGCGTAAGGGTCACGAAAATAAGATGCGAGAAATGAGGGTTCATATGGAGATGTATACACAGTCGTTTTTCACTCGCTCTATCTGCGAGTGAAACAGGAAAGGAAATGATAAGTGGTGGTACACAGTACCCTCCGCCACGCGCCGTACGGTGGCTTCCGAAGTACGCTTGTAACGTTCATGACACTTAATCGATTCAGAATTGTCGGTAACATAGAGAATTGATAACTGAGCATGTTTCATCATCATATGTGGAGTCCGTAAACACGTATTTTTCTAGAAATCTAGGAGGAGGAGGATATTGGTGTTTAACGTCCCTTCGATAACGAGGTCATTAGAGAAGGAGCACAAGCTCGGATTAGGGAAGGATGGGGAAGGAAGTCGGCCGTGCCCTTTCAAAGGAACCATCCCGGCATTTGCCTGGAGTGATCTAGGGAAATCAAGGAAAACCTAAATCAGGATGGCCGGACGCGGGATTGAACCGTTAGAAATCTAGGACATATGAGTAAACTGCTACGACTTCCGCTAATGTACACATAAGCTAAACGCTGTCAAATATAAATGCTGCTGGTGTGGCAATGAGGGCTTCTGGCTGGGGAGGAGGAGAACCAGTGTTCGATTCCCAAATGCATCCTGCAGTTTTTTTTGTGTATTTGTATTTTTTTCAGTATCGAAATTGGTAGAAACACGAGGGTTAATAAGATAATCAATAAGGAAGAATAACGAGGTTTCTCAGACTACTTGGATTAGCACAGAATTAAAATGTTAATCCTGGTTGCCTTACAATGGCTCATTCACTCACTCTGTTACATGTCCTCACTTCCCTTCGAACAACTATAAGGATAATGCTTGTCATATAAACATTCGAAACAAATATACACGCGGCACCAAGAACATCCAATGATTGCAATCTTCGTTTCTTCCGAATATTTGACGGGAAATAGACTTGGATTACATTAAAAAACTTCTTTTTCGGGAGTTGATTTTAATGTATACTTTTTAACGTATACCGCGCATACATCGCCTGAAAAACAGGTGCTAAAATTGATAATGAATTATGCTAAGAATCGTTGATGCATCCGCCCGGTTGTGCAGTTGCTGCTGGCTTTGCAGATGCACTTTACAGTTCTGAAACCTCCAAATAAAATCGGTCATCCGTGCTCCCTCGTGACGAATTCTCAGCAGTATTAATCGAAATTGTTTTCATAAAATGAGGCTTAAAATTTCAATTCTTTACTAACCTTCATGTTTACCAATCGTTAAGATTAGGAACTGCCAGTAATCCACCTGCTACGAAGGTAGTGTAGATGATTAGCAGATGTGGTACAATGGCTTAAGAGTTTTGGGTCTTCTTCCTTTTCACTTAACATTTTACAAATTTTCTATTTTTCTTATAATTAATTTCACTAGTTACGGAGTATAGCCATGCATGGAAGAGAAACATGAGCCATAAACAGTTCAGACAAAAAGAGAATAGAAGCTTTTGAGTTGTGGTACTACAGAAGAATGCTGAAGATTAAATGAATAGATCGCGTAACTAATGAAGAGGAACGGAATAGAGTTGGGGAGACAAGAAATATGTAGCACAAACTGACTAAAAGAAAGATGGGTTGGCAGGACACATTCTGAGACATCAAGCGATCACCAGTTTATTATTGGAGGGGACTATGATAGAAAACGCAGAGGGAGACCAAGAGATGAACATAGTAAGCAGACTCAGAAGAATGTAGATCGGAGATAATGAGGCTTGCAGAGTAGCTTGGAGAGCTGCATCAAACCAGTCTTCGGACTGAAGACCACAAGAAGAACAACAACAGTTAATGAAAATCCTTAAATTATGAATAACAGTTCAAATTATAAAAAATACAACAATTAAAAAATCTAGAATGATGAGGTGTTTCCAATAGCGGCATATCTGTACGAAGGTGCTTTATTCGCAACTACCGGTTTCACATCAATATAGACGCATCTTCAGGTTTATAATGGTAAATGGACAGTTACGGAGTCCCAACTTTCGAGGAATTATCTACATTAAAAACCAAACCACACTGATAGGTTCAGACAACTTTCTGGGGAGGGCAACCACAGCGCAGAGCCATTATGAATAACAATAACAATACTCAATAACCGTTCAAGTTATCATAAAAATAACAACAATAAAAAGTCAAGAATGATGAGGTGTTTCCAAAAGCTGGTAGCTTTATGAAGACGCTTTATTCGCAACCATTAAATTACACTTCTTGCACTGAACAACCTCCACTGGATTTCAGGTGGCGGGTGCCGAAATTATTAGCAATAATAAATAAGTAAACAATCAACCTCTTTTGCGAAATTTATTTGTACCACATTTGCTAATTGGTCGTTACACCAGCGGCGTTTTCATTTAACAGCCTTTACGTTATTGGTACATAATCAGTAGCCGTAATAGTTTCTTTCCTCGATTTCTGGGAGAATATGCATTTGCGGATCCCACGTATGATAATGAAAAAATACCAATTTTTAATTATCTATCGAGCATTTCAATTTTGAGTCGTTTGCGCGTGATGAACTTTGGAGGTGGTTTTCTCAAAACCGGAGAGCTGTTGAGCCAGAATATCTCAGATACTTTCATTTTAGGTTGTACACAAGTGACTTGCCAAATATGAGCCGAATGGTGTATGAGGCCTGCCCCTACAACATGGTACATTCCAGCGACTGGCAGAGAAAGTGGACAAAACCAACTTTGCACATCGAGTTCCAGCAAAGCTCGAAGTCTGCAGCATTTTCTCCAGAACAGATCGTGGGCCCTTGGTTCTGATCCCTGTAGAATATTTGAACTAGAGAACAGGAAGGTTATGCGACAAGCTAGGCTTCGACTTGCGTTTGAGAATTGTAGGGTTCACCCAAATGAGTCAGGAGCACACTACACATCAGAGGTGCTATCCTACTACCCAGTGGCTGACTGCACGCGGAGTACAAGTACACAAGGTTAAAAAAAAAATTTAAAGAAAGCTGTGGCGACACTACATCCATTCTAGAATATGACCGCTGTAGGGAACCCAAAAGTATTAGTGCAAGACCTAACAACTGCTGTCCACAGGTGAAACGATTAAAATGGAAGTGAAGAACTGCCGAAGCATCAGCAACACAGAGTCATAATTTGAAGCGGTCGTAAAAAGTAGTTAGGCTCATATAACAACCGCTACTGAAAACTGCCTAAAACCCGACATTGACAGCAGTGACATTTTTGTGATGAATCTACATCGGAAGGACAGGCTACTAAGAAGTGGAGGTGGTGTATTTGTTACAGTAGACAAGAAACTCAAATCTAGCGAGATAGAAACTGAAGCTGAATGCGAGATTGTTTGGGCAAGATTCCCTACGGTGAGCATAAGCTTATAATTCGATCCTCCTATCGACCACCAGACTAATACCCAGATGTAAATGAAAACACCAACAGCTTGGTAATACGTAATTTCTCCAATCACTGTCATCATTGAAGGAGAGTTTAATTAGCCAAAAATCGACTCGTGTAGTTACAGTTCTGTAAATGATATGGATGACAACACGTCCTTCTTCCAGTGATTGGAAGAAATTAGAAGTTACACCCATCTACAAGAAGGAAGCAGAAGCTATACACGAAACACAGTTTCATTTAATGACGTCCGTCTGTTGTAGAATTTTAGAACATATTCTGAACCGAAGCACAATGAGTTACCTTAAAACAGAATGACTTCCTCTGAGTCAACAAGCATGAATTTAAAAAAAAAAGTCTGTCATCAAATAAATCATAATTAGGTCATTACTCTGTACCGTGCCTCAAAAATTAAGTGTGAAGGGCACTGACGCAAAGCAGTTAGATGCACTCGATTTTTAAGACATGCTTGTTGTTTGATAACAAGACTATACAGGGTATTTGGGGTATAGATACAGATATTGTGATAACTGGTACCTCAATATGAACCCACTTCGAGGAAAATACAGTAAACGTCAGTGGCTGGCTTATGCCATACATACATGGAGGCTCTAACCAATCTCAAAATATACTACTCGTAGTAGCTATAACGACTAGCCTGCAAATAAAGTAAATACCGATGTATGTTGTTCAGTACACTGTCCTCAGTCATGAAGAGAAATAGCCTCACTTATACCCTACCAGCCTTTATAGTCTTGAAATCAATTGTGCATTAATTGAATATCTACATTTGATATCGATATATTGGCATTGTTGCTGAAGTAAAGTAAACATCTGAAAAAGACTGCAATGGTATACGACCCTCAACAGACTCCGAGAAAAAAAATGCAGCGAGGAAGACTTCATAGCAGCACGTTGGCTTTACTTATTTTGGCCAAAGGTCGAGTCCTCGTAATAAACTGTGAACTTCTTTTTGTAAACATAAGTATGATTTTGCTGAAGAAAGCTGTACATAGCACTGCGTTCAAAAATTCGATAGGAACAGAACTTCTCTGTTTATTGAAGCTTTTTATGGATATTTCTTATTTTTTCATCGAGTTTTTCTTCATTCATTACAAAGACTGCACTCCTAGAAGCGTCTTACTTCTCCAACACAAGTCTTCCGCATTGTCACGTTGCGAACCATAAGTCGAAATTTGGCACCTAAAGGTGACAAGTACCACAGTGACACAAGTTTGTTCATAATGAGAATATGATACTCACCTTAGTAGTATTTCTATAAATAACTTCGGCTTGCGGTACCACACTAGCACAAGTCCGTTCATCATGCGAACATCGTACTCACCTTCCTGTAAATAACTTCAGCATTCCACAGTGCTAGCTGTCTCCCGCTAGTTAACTGTATGACTAATGGTGTGATATCCTAAGACATAGTTTCTTAATCTTTTCGATGAGTGGAACGGGTTTTAATGTTCACTTTCATTGTGGAACCTCTGGTTTCTTTTCATAGCATGTTTTAATGTAATATTCTGTAAATGGATTATTTACAACAAATATGACAATCATATATTTATTTGCTTCAGAAAGTAATTTCAGAATTAACCACCGTTACTAGATAATGATCTGAAAGATCAGCACACTGGATGCCTTATAGTGCAAAATCTTATTCCTGCGTTCCATTCTGGTCCTCACATTGTCTTCGTAGTAGACCTATACCTCTACCTCTCGCAATTATCAAATGAGTTTTGTTTTGTTCGACTAATGAACACTTATAGTGAAATACCTGAAACTTTCTTCGCTTTCATTTGTTACCAGCAATTCATACTCCTTTCCTCCCGCACAATAGAATTACAGCATATATGATTAAAAGCTACATCATGTGATTGTAGTCCATTAGACATTTCCGTTTACACACATTTCTTTTGTTCTTGCCATAGCAACCTTTCAGTTTTTCCAGCTCCTTTCGTAGTAACTGATGGAAAGTCGTCGAGCAAGACTGAAGTAATATCTGTAGTTCCTCCCCAAGGAAGTGTTACAGGCCCTCCACTGTTCATAAACGACTTAGGAGACAATCTCAACAGCCCCATAAGATCATCTACAGATGATCCTGTAGTTTCGACCGTATTGTAAAATCATCAGGTGATCAAAACCAATGGCAAAATGATTTAGACAAGATATAACTATGGTGCGAAAAGTAACAATTGACTCTAAATAATGAAAAATGTGAAGTCATTCACATGAATACAAAAATAAATCCGCTAAATTTCGGTTACACAATAAATCACACAAATCTAAAGTCAATTCAACTGAATAACTTAAATTGGAACGATCACATAGATGATGCTGTGGGGAAAGCAAACGAAAGGTGCGAGTTATTGGCAGAAGACTTAGAAAATGCAACAGATCTAGTAAAGATACTGCTTACATTACACTTTTCCCTTCTTCTGAAGTATTGCTGTGCGGTGTGGGTTCCACATCAGATAGGATTGACGAAGGACATCGAAAAAGTCCATAGAAGGGCAGTTCATTTTGTATTATCGCGAAAAGGGGAGAGAGTGCCACGGGACGTTGCAGGGACGTCCTCATGAAGTTTCAGTCACCATCTTTCTCCACAGAGAGTGAAAATATTTTGTTGGTGCCAACCTACATAAGGAGAAATGAGCGTCATAATAAAGTAACAGAAGTCAGCACTTGAACGGAAAGATTTAAGTGTTATTTTTTCCCGTGCACTTTTCGATAGTGGGACGGTAGAGAAATTGCTTGGAGGTAGCTCGGTGAACCCTCTGCCAGGCATTTAATTGTGGTTGCGGAGTAATCATGTAGATGTAGATTCGAGTATCACTTGGAGACTTGTAACATAAAACGCCCTCATTCATGAAATAACATTTGTTTGTTTTTCTTTTGGCTATCCCCACTAACATCTGGGCAGAAAATTGGATTGCCTCGAGCATTTTTCTCTCAGAACGACTTTCTTGTTAAACAAAAACACACACACACACATTGTTTAGATAACTCATACGTCTTTAACATCACTGTTTGTTTTGTCTTGCGTAGTAGAATGCAGCTTATCTGGCCCCAGGGCCAGTTTTCCATCCGAAGACTAAAAAGGTGCCGCGAGCTTCTGCCGCTTCCTCCGTCCTCTTCACAAGACGATCGATGGCAGTTTGAGGGGTTGGCTTCTTATCACTCAATCTCTAGCATCCCATCACTGGAGAGAACAAGGCTGAAAATTTGGTTGGAAGAAACCCTTCAGGACACATCCCAGTCCCTTCAGTCTATCTTCCTACGAGCGGGAAACATGTGTCAATGTTATTTTAGCCATGCAGGACCTTGTTGAACTCCGTGTTTGTTATTCAGTTACCGATTGTTGGTGGAGAGTGGAACGAGCCCCACATACTTGTAAAAGGCGTTACCGGTTTCAGGATATCATGTCCATCTTCAGATGGCTACACTTGTTTAATTACAGTAATGTATTCATTAGCAACATTCCTTCCGCTCCTGCAATAATTTCTATTGAGCGGCGTTTCGTCACGTTTTGGGCCTTACGCAATTTCAGGGTGAGGCAGAAAGTGTTTTAAACAATGGTGTGCAAAACTTAAGGACGAAAATGACTTTCGCGCGATGTGTCACTGCCAAGCAACATAGCTCCATGAAGCTTGGATCATACATGGGAATAACTGCTTCAGTATAGTACAAAAGGTAACTGAAAGAAATAGGCAATGCGAAGAACAAAAAAGACACTTTAACTCTAATTGCACTGAATTCACAGTCTTCTGGACATTATAAAAGGCGAGACATGGTTCTTAATTGGGTGTGCGGTCACCGTGGGCGGCAGTGCGTGCTCTGCAACGCGCTCTCGTGCTGGCCACAACGGTGGTAAGGAGTTCTTGTGGCAGGGCGTTCTGTTCCTCCACCTGCACTGTTGACAACTGCTGGGCGGCCGTTCGTGCAGCATGTATATGTGCTGCAATACCAACCCCCCCCCCCCTCCCCCACACACACACACACACACGCGCATATCGCACAAGTGCTCGATGGTATTTTTACGTCGATGCAATAGGCAGGCCAGCTGATTCGCTTATCTTATCGTTCCCAGAGCTCCCCCACCTGCGCTGTTCGATGCGGCCGCGCAGTTTTCTTTAAAAATGAACCCACGGTCAAATGCACCCATGGGAAGGCGCACATGGAGAAGTAGTAAGGCGTCACAGTAACGTTGACCGGTGAGTGTGCCTTCTTCAAAGATTCGTATGTCAGTCCATCCAAGCTGCATTATGCCTCCTCGCACCATAAAACCAGGAACCAAAACTATCATATTCAAAATTGTTCCTGAGTGCATTACATGTTCCACCTCTCGCCAAATGAGGGTACGTCCAGCGTTACGTATTAGGAAAAGTACAATAAAACTTGTGATGAAACATTACTAGCAGTTAAAGTGTCAAGACAGGGAAAGCAATTGTGAAATTAGTTGCCGTTTGCATCGGACAGCCAGAATGAATCAAATGGGCCAAGGTATATTTTGTCGAATGTTGTTAACCAATGCTCATCGTATCTTCTCGGAAAGGCGACAAAAGAAACATAACTAACACCAGTTAATAGCGTGCTTTCTGGGAGATCGCATAATTAGCATCCATTCATAGCCATCCGCGTAAAAAAAATGGAAATGAGCGTACGGTCTTGTCGGCCTGGGTTCCCCCATTCGGGGAAGTTCGACCGCCGAGGGCGAGTACTTATTGCATTCGGCGCCACATTGGGCGACTTGCGCGTCTGAGACGGGGATGAAATGATGATGAGGACAACACAACACCCAGTCCCTGAGCGGAGAAAATCTCCTGCCCCAGCTGGGAATAGATCCCAGGCCACTTGGCGTGGCATTCCACCGCCTGACCACTCAGCTAAAGGTACGTTGTCCAAGACGCGACGCACATTAGCGACTGCGACGGGTCGCTACGTGACGTCAGAAGTTGCCTGCTGGCGCATGCGCAGTTCGAGTTTGGGATGCGACGCGCGACTGTTGCGGCAGCTGCCGCAGCACTGCACCAGTGAGCAGTGTTGCGACGGAAGTCGCACGACACAAAGACGTACGGCTGCCAGAAAGATGTCGAGCCAGTCAAGGAAAACTGAAATGAGCCACTCACAGGATGTGATGCTCTGTGAGCTGGTCTCGCAACATCCTCGCCTTTACGATTTGAAGAACCATAAATATAGAGACACTATGTTCAGAGACAGAATTTGGGAAGAAATTGGTGCACAGTTGAAACTGGCAGGTGAGTGAAATATATAATATTTTCCCATTAATGCAAATTTTTCAGGCCTGTTATGAAAATCAGTATAATCCATGCAGATGTAGAATTAGAATGATGAAAATGAACTTGAAGGTCAATTTTCGCATTACTCTTTTTTGTGACGATAAAAATTGAAAACGGCAAATACATTATAAAATGAACAATCTAAAGTACAACGAGAAAGTTACATTTTACAATACCTTCACTTTGAAAGTAAACGGTATATTGGTGTCTTGATGATACCTTCTAGTTGTGAAAAACCACCACCAGATTGTTGTACAGCTTTCTGTAATCAATAGATGTTCGTTTTTGAGGAAGGCGTTTCTCAACAGATTGCGCAAACAGTATGCTGCAATAAGTAATTTGTCACATTCACTTCAATTCATTGGTAGAAGACGGTGCTCAAAAAACTTGTGCCAAAAGTGCACTACTGTTTTACAAGGCCCTTCTGGTCTGACACAGTTCACAATTGAAATTCGTCTTTTGTAAATCCTGGAGTCATCTTTTGAGTGCAGCTTGGCAAGATTAAATGTTCATGTCATCCATAACGATGTATGCTGTCAGAATATAAGAATATGGAAGTTCATTTGGATGGGAGCCTTAGCTTGTTCCTAAAGTTTCTGCATGGGAGAAACTGACAAGTATAATTTGGGGAAATTTTGTGAACAAGCACGGACATTATTTCTTCCACATTTCTGCCAGTGTATACTGTAGACGTTCAGAATCAAAATTCTAGAAATGTTTAAGGTGTAACCCTATCTTGTTGTCAAGAACTTTAAACAATGCAATGACGCTAGCGTGCGCTTATTGTTAATAAACTTATCTTTCATTGGAATTTTAGGCAAAATGTGCAAAAACAGATGGAGGAATATTCGGGACTCGTATCAGAGAAATAAACGAGAAAGAAAACTTGGAACAGGTTCAGATGCCTCAGCAAAACCAAGAAAATGGGTTCTGCTTGACCACTTGGCTTTAAGAAACCTACATTTCGTGGCATTTTAAATGAAATTGTCAAGAGCATATGGAGAAATATTAGTAACTCATACCGAAGAAATATGACATAAAATGGTTTCATTAGGTCCAAATGTGTCAGCGAAACAAAACAAATGCATTCTCTATCGTGTGATGACCACACGATTCTCGTTGCGCGTCGACAGAACTGGCGGCTAGTCGCGACGCTCCCGGAGATATATGAGCCCAAATCTCGGAAACGGAGATCGATATCATTCTGATCTCAACTTTAAAAATAATTTCGATATGTTAGCTTCTTTTCATCGGCAACGATGTATGACCTAACGTGAACCATACGTAAAGTAGCCAGCGACCACATTTTTCACTGCACACAATTCAAATTTTATGCAGTAGGTTACTTGTAAATTAAGTATCGGAATAACTGTGACGAATATCGGAAAAATAGACACCTCATTATCAAGCTGTGATGTGAAATCTTAAGATACGCAAACATCAATTTTTTGTGCCTTTTACTTTCCTCACAATTGATTGAGAAGTAATATACAGCGAAAAAAACACGCAAAACCGGAAGAGATACTTTTCAATTTTTAAAGTAAAAGGAGAATCTGTATCGAAAAACTAACTCTGGGAGCCGATGTAACTTTGTTGCATTAACATACAGTATTTTTTACAGCAAGAAAATCGGAATTCTTATTTTTCTTATGTATTTGAATCCGCCGCCACCGACCGGAGCTTGGGAAACGGCGACGACTCCAGTCGTGTTGCGGCCGTGTCGCCGTCTGCCAGGGTGGGAAAAGAGGAGGGGGCAGCGTCGCAGTCGCAGCCAACTGTCGCGTCTTGCACAACGTAACTTAACGGGGACGGACTGCCGTCTGCAAAGGGAGGGCAGTGGGGGAGTGTAAGAGGGGCCCCTTGCCCTCCCATCCGCCTGGAATAATCTACGATATAAATTTCTGATTTATTTCAGTATTCTCACGCATTTCTGCCAATGATTGTTGGCACGCCACTAAATGCATTTTAACGTCGCCGAGCGCGATGGGAATTACTAAAATTTTAGCAACCGCTACATATCTTTTTTTTTTTCCATGGCTGTCACATTGCTCACGGTAAATTATGCTGATTGCTACTTCGACGGCAATTTCAGCGCTGTTCTGCGGTCAAGATGGATGCGAATATTTATAAAACATCGTTGAAATAGTGTTCTCAATATTTGTTCTGCCCCTTTCTCGTACAGCTCTTATCGAACTACAGACAAGCATCGGCACGCAGATTCCCAGCACAACGTAACTACATGGCAGCATTACCGTGCGTGCTGTTCATCCGCCAGAGACGCTTTCCCTACCCCTCCTTGCTGCGTAACAGTCACACAACTGTAGTCCACCACTGGCCTGTGCACCGGACCAATATATTCAAAAAGCCGCATGCGAAATTGAGAATATTAAGGGGGCCATATCTCGGTTTCTATTGGTCACAGAGATAAGGGGTCAAGTGTCTTGGATAGCCCTTGGCCTAGCGATCATTTGTGCTCCTATCGGAAGAACGGGCGCACTGTAAGGATCCTGCACTACGGGGTCAAAATTTAAGCATTACACGCTTCCTCCAGCCCATATAAACTGAACAAATCGTTGGTTATCTTGCATTAGGTATGGTCCACGGTGGGCTTTAGACGGCTTATAAAAGCACCATTTGTTCACGGGCGGTTCAAGAGAAAACTCTGAAAAATCGGATATTGTGGTACTAGGATTGTGAGGATGTCCACTTGAACCAGAGGTTCAAAGTTACTGTACTTGTCCACGCAAAATACGCATGTAATATCCCATCTGAGGCGTAAATGTAGTTTTAACTGACGTAGTGAACACATGACAAGTATTCTGGAATCATATGAAGGATTCTGAGGTTAAGAAACTATGTTTTTAGTCGCCGATTTTTCACCAATAAAACTTTATGACCTGCTGTCTCTGTGTAATAGCCACGTCACGCCTGTACAGGCTGTCTATATCCGGACATTATTCTATGGTGCCACCTGGCGGCGTCAGAACTTTACAGAGCGAGATATAAAGTGGCAGTGGCAATAGGAGAGATGAAGCATGGGACAAAGACTATGGCAGTGGGGCAGAGAGAGTGAAAGTGGCAGAGAAGAAGACAGTGGTAAGGAGGAGTGAGAGAAAGGTGTGAAGACAGTGACAGTGGGGGAGAGAGAGAGAGACAGGAGGAAGTGCCAGTGGGAGAAAAAGGCCACAGTGGCAGTGAGAAGGAGATGCTGAGTATGAAGGCTTCACTACAAAGAGAGAGTGGGTAATAGGATATAGAACGTTGTGTGTTAAAGAAAAGCGAGAATATGTTCCCATGTCGAAACTTTTTGGCGAGGACTGAGGTAGCTGATTCCCCAGTTTTCTGTCAGAGTCTTTTAAAGAGCAGGATATTAACCTTTTTTGTGCTCAAACAGGAACTGTTTTTCGCTGGTTTGTATACAGGCAAACAAGACACCTGTGTGCTTTCTACTTTCAGTTTTACACGGCAAAGCTGTTACAGAAGATCCTGGCATATTACATTGTAGGTACGAACATCTGTATTGAATCCATTGGCTCAAATGTATCACATGAAAAAAGGAAATACTTTCGAGGTCGAAAAGAATACCTCTCTAAGAATTGGTACGTGCTCAAACTATATGAGTTGTAACGCAGAATTCTTCAGGCCAGTGCGCATGGATGCACAATAACGTGACGAATTGCAGAGACGTGGACTCGCTTGGTTCAGTCGAAACCTGCTAAAAATCGAGTCTACCGGCCAATCTGAGGCTGCATCTAGCAGAGTTCCCTCGTTCATGTAATCGTATACTGGCCCCCTTACACTTCAGCCAACCATCCCAAAAAGTGTAGCATTCAGAACACGCTTTCTTTAATGTTAGTTATGCTAGTCAAGACCGAAAAAAAAACAGAAAGCATGAAAGTAATGCAATAAACCCATTAAGATGTAAAGTTTTGCAAGCAAACGAAGTGTTGTAGATGAAATAAAATTTGTTTTGTTATTTTTGTAGACGTTCAACACGATATTCTCAACCATTTTGACATTTTCCTATTTCAGATTTATAATTTTCAATTGCAGTGAAACATAATGAAAACATTAGTTCATGGTGGGCATATTTTCTTGCTTAATTTCACCCTGGTTTTAATCATATGACGATGTAATTTCAGATCGTTGAATAAAAACCTGTCATCCCTGTTCATCTTAATTAATCCACCTTTACATTACAATGGACTTTACATATAATATTGAAACATGCGTTCCATTTAGAATTGTAGAATTTTAGAACATGGTTTTTGCTCACGCATCATGTCATTTCTGGAAACTCAGAATCTACTCTGTAGGAATCAACATGGATTCCGGAAACAGCGGTCGGATACAGTTCCGCACTGTCGCCTACGGAGTAACAGACCAGCTGTGTGGCTGGATTGAAGACTTTTTAGCAAACAGAACACAGCATGTTGATCTCAATCGAGAGACGTCTACAGACGTTAAAATAACCTCTGCCGTACCACAGGGGAGTGTTATGGGACCATTGCTTTTCACAATATATATAAATGACCTAGTAGATAGTGCCGGAAGTTCCATGCGGCTTTTCGCGGATGATGCTGTACTATACAGAGAAGTTGCAGCATTAGAAAATTGCAGCGAAATGCAGGAAGATCTGCAGCGGATAGGCACTTGGTGCAGGGAGTGGCAACTGACCCTTAACATGTATTGCGAATACATAGAAAGAAGGGTCCGTTATTGTATGATTATATGATAGCGGAACAAGTTCTGGTAGCAGTTACTTCTGTAAAATATCTGGGAGTATGCATACGGAACGATTTGAAGTGGAATGATCATATAAAATTAACTGTTGGTAAGGCGGGTGCCAGGTTGAGATTCATTGGGAGAGTCCCGAGAAAATGTAGTCCATCAACAAAGGAGGTGGCTTACAAAACACTCGTTCGACCTACACTTGAGTATTGCTCATCAGTGTGGGATCCGTACAAGGTCTGGTTGACGGAAAAGATAGATAAGATCCAAAGAAGAGCGGCGCGTTTCGTCACAGGGTTATTTGGTAAGCCTGATAGCGTTACGAAGATGTTTAGCAAACTCAAGTGGCAGACTCTGCTAGAGAGGCGCTCTGCATCGCGGTGTAGCTTGCTCGCCAGGTTTCGAGAGGGTGCGTTTCTGGATGAGGTATCGAATATATTGCTTCCCCCTACTTATACCTCCCGAGGAGATCACGAATGTAAAATTAGAGATTCGAGTGCACACGGAGGCTTTCCGGCAGTCGTTCTTCCCGCGAGCCATACGCGACTGGAACAGGAAAGGGAGCTAATGACAGTGGCACGTAAGGTGCCCTCCGCTACACACCGTTGGGTGGCTTGTGGATTATAAATGTAGATGTAGTTGTAGATTTAGATATCGAAGTTATCTACCGGATAACTATCAAGGGTTTGAGGTATTAAAAGTATTGTCTACGATACTTCTCATCAAATTTACCTCTTGGGACAATACGATCTCAAACTCGTCAAATCACTAGGCCTAATACTAGAACTAGCAATTTTTTATTCCTATCCCCTCCTAAAAAATATCTGCGGGCGCCTACATCCATAATTAGACACATTAGTCACTTTCATCCTGTATAATCATCCGAACACAGGCAAAAAGCTAGAGGCGTTTTGAACATTAAATTAATTAAAGTAAGGATTACATTAAACCAGTGTTTATTATCTCTATGTGACCGTATCTCTTATATAGCGCCGAGTACCGTAGTTCAGTAGCGGACCTTGGCGAAGATAAAACAATTCTAATATGCTGATTGTTTCAGACAATTAGCAAGAAAAGTCAACGAATTTCTTAATTAAATATAACCTATATGCCTTCACGTTCATCACATGCTGATGTCCAACGTTTGAAAAATTACTGCCGATGCAGACGTGCTGGATATAGTTTGTCGCAAGTGTGGCGTCAGTGTCTCACGTGATGCATTGCATTTGTCAACAGAACCAATGATGTACGAGTAGTTGCACTTGCACAATACGACTGACGCCAACTGTGTTTTGTATGACACGATAATTCTCGCCGTACGGTTCTGAAATTATGTTTACATGAATCGCTCATTCAGTCGCTCCAGGCGTACACGTTTAACGAAAGCCTCATGTTTCCCGTGAGTAGCGATTTTTCTCCGTCTGAAGAACAGGTTAGCACCAATGAGGTCGGTTCCAATGCACCCGTAGAGTCCAGTCAAAACCTCAACTGTCTTATCAAGCGTACAAAAAAAAAGTTTTCTTTATATTTATCAGACTTACCTTCGACACCCTGCTCGGCCCGTCATAAAATAGGTACGGTAAGCCGTGTATTCACGCTAAAAATATGTGTGTGTGTGTGTGTGTGTGTGTGTGTGTGTGTGTGTGTGTTATAGAATAAGCTCCTCAGGCAACAAAATAAGAGCCACCTGCAGCTTAGTATGAAACGAAACATGAAAAACAAATCAAGAAAACGAAGATATTTCTTTAACAGCACCATTGATAATGGACTCATCAAAGATAACCCTAAAATGGCAGAAACTTTTAATAACTGCTACCGTCAGTAACAATAGGTATCTTAGGTCTGAGCACTTCCTTAGTAGAAAGCCTTCAGTTTCTAAGTAAAGCCTTCCAAAACTTGTTCGATAAAATACAGCTTCATTCTACACGACCAAAACAAGGTTCCACCATTATCAACTCTCTCGGAAACAAATGTTCAAAAGGTTATGACGAAATCAGTAGTAAAATACTGACAAATAATCCTGAGTTAATAACGAGCATGAAAACGGATACAGGGTTTAGTGAACACAGGGTTGTCGTAACTAGATTGAATATTGTAACCACCAAATCCTCCAAAAATAACGAAAAATATACCTATTCAAAAAGACAGATAAAAATTCACTTGTCGCCTTCCTGAGAGACAATCTCCACTCCTTCCAAATTAATAACATAAGTGTAGACAAAATGTGGCTTGAATTCAAAGAAATAGTATCGGCAGCAATTGAGAGATTTATACCAAATAAATTAACAAACGACGGAGCTGATCCTCCTTGGTACACAAAACGGGTCAGAACACTGTTGCAGAAACAACGAAAAAAACATGCCAAATTTAAACAGACGCAAAACTCCAAAGATTGGCGATCTTTTACAGAAGCTCGAAATGTAGTGCGGACTTCAATGTGAGATGCTTATAATAGTTTCCACAACGAAACTTTGTCTCGAAACCTGGCAAAAAAGCCAAAGAGATTCTGGTCGTATGTGAAGTATGTTAGCGGCAGGAAACAATCAATACCTTCTCCGAGCGATAGCAATGGAGATACCATGGAAGACAGTGCTACCAAAGCTGGGTTACTAAACACAGTCTTCCGACATGCCTTCACAAAAGAAGACGAAATAAATATTCCAGAATTCGAGTCAAGAATTTCTGCCAACATGACTAACGTAGAAGTAAATATCCTTAGAGTAATGAAGCAACTTAAATCACTTAATAAAAGCAAGTCTTCTGGTCCAGACTATATACCAATTGGGTTCCTTTCAGAGTATGCTGATGCATTAGCTCCATACTTAACAATCATATATACAACCGTTTGCTCGACTAAAGATCCGTACGGTACCCAAAGACTGGAAATTTCCACAGGTCACACCAATATTCAAGAAAGGTAGTAGGAGTAATCCACTAAATTACAAGCCCATATCAATAACGTCGATATGCAGTAGGATTCCGGAACGTATATTGTGTTCGAACATTATAAATTACCTCGAAGGAAACGGTCTATTGACACACAGTCAACATGGGTTTAGAAAACATCGTTCTTGTGAAACATAACTAGCTCTTTATTCGCATGAAGTGTTGAGTGCTATTGACAAGGGATTTCAGATCGATTCTGTATTTCTGGATTTGCGGAAGGCTTTTGACACTGTACCACACAAGCGGTTTGTAGTGAAATTGCGTGCTTATGGAATATCGTCTCAATTATGTGACTGGGTTTGTGATTTCCTGTCAGAGGGGTCACAGTTCGTAGTAATTCACGGAAAGTCATCGAGTAAAACAGAAATGATTTCTGGCGTTCCCCAAAGTAGTGTTATAGGTCTTTTGTTGTTCCTTATCCATATAAACGATTTGGGAGACAATCTGAGCAGCCGTCTTCAGTTGTTTGCAGATGACACTGTCGTTTATCTACTAATAAAGTCATCAGAAGGTCAAAACAAATTGCAAAACAACTTAAAAATGATATCTCAATGGTGCGAAAATGGACAGTTGACCCTAAATAACGAAAAGTGTGAGGTCATCCACATGAGTGCTAAAAGGAATTCGTTAAACTTCGGTTACACGATAAATCAGTCAAATCTAAAGGCCGTAAATTCAACTAAATACCTAGGAATTACAATTACGAACAACTTAAATTGGAAGGAACACATAAAAATGTTGTGGGGAAGGCTAACCAAAGACTGCGTTTTATTGGCAGGACACATAGAGATGTAACAGATCTACTAAGGAGACTGCCTACACTACGCTTGTCCGTCCTCTTTTAGAATACTGCTGCACAGTGCGGTATCCTTACCAGATAGGACTCACGGAGTACATCGAAAAAGTACAAAGAAGGGCAGCACGTTTTGTATTATTGCGAAATATGGGAGAGAGTGTCACTGAAATGAAACAGGATTCGGGCTGCACATCATTAAAAGAAAGGCGTTTTTCGTTGCGACGGATCTTCTTACGAAATTCCAGTCATTAACTTTCTCCTGCGAATGCGACAATATTTTGTTGACACCGACCTACATAGGGAGAAACGATCACCACAGTAAAATAAGGGCAATCAGAGCTCGTGGGGAAAGATATAGGTGTTCGTTCTTTCCGCGCGCTATACGAGATTGTAATAATAGAGAATTGTGTAGGTGGTTCGATGAACCCTCTGCCAGGCACTTCAATGTGGTTTGCAGAGTACCCATGTAGATGTAGATGTACAAATGTTGTACAACTGATATTGAGTTCAGCCGGCCGCTGTGGCCGAGCGGTTCTAGGCGCTTCAGTCTGGACCGCGCGACCGCCACGGTCGCAGGTTCGAATCCTGCCTCGGGCATGGATGTGTGTGATGTCCTTATGTTAGTTAGGTTTAAGTAGTTCTAAGTTCTAGGGGACTGATGACCTTAGATGTGAAGTCCGATAATGCTCAGAGCCATTTAAACCATTTTTTTGATATTGAGTTCCTTATGTAACAAATCTTTTCACAGTGGTACTTTCCTAGAGAAATTTGTCAAGCCTTTTCAATACAAGGAGACAACATTGGTAAAAAATTACCAGCGCATCTCATAACTGACAGTATTTTTTTAAAGATCGAGAAGAGTATGTACAATAGACTAGTACAGAAAAACATACTCAGTACCAAAGAGTTTGGATTCTAAGAACTCTGTTTACCATGACAGATATGGTAGAATCAATCAGTCAGAAAATACTGATATTGGGGATATTTTGTGACTTACGAAAGGCTTTTGATTGGGTGAACAATGATACCCCGCATATGCAAAAGTTACAAGTATTATTACATAGCAGACACAACGAGTTCATGGTTTTTTTGATCCCATGATGACTTGGTAATAAGTCTTAACTGCTTATGATACCACATATGTGACCTAAGACTGAAATATACGAAGAATGGTCAGAAAGCAAGTGTACTGTGTGGTGTTTTGAGGTTTGGCAGTACTAAATAGGAGAGGGGGATGGATTCCCTTACCGAGCGAGCAGCGCAGGAACAGGGTAGCACGTAAACTCACGTTTTAGCGGCCAGTCGTGCGAACGATGTCAGTAAGAGCCACGTGGTGTGATCCGATTCGCGGAAGGAATAACACCAACCGAATTTTTTCGAGGATCAAAACGATTTACAGCGAAGGTGTTATGAACAGAACGAGTGTGTTTAAGTGGTGTAGGAAGTGCAGTGGAGGCAGAACAAACGTTCATAGCAAACAGAGGAGTGGAAGACCTTCCATTCTGACTGATGAGTTGGTGTAAAAAATCGAGGAAACTGTTCCCGAAGACCGTCGATTGACAGTGGATGAAATTTCGGCGATGTTACCACAACTCTCCAGATCACTGTTATACGAAACACTCACAGAAACGCTGGGATGCCGGAAACTGCGCAAGATGGGTCCCAAAACAGCAGCATAAGAAAAATTAGGACAGTAGCACCCATTCGAGTTGCTTGAGCGACTCGAATTGGAAGGTGAGAATTTTCCGAGGACCGTTGTGACTTGAGATGCAACATGGGTCGCTCATTGCACGCCTGAGTCAAAAAGACAGTCGTCACAGTAGCGTCATACCAGTTCCCTATGTGCGAAAAAATTCAGAACCACAATTTCGGGCAAAAAGAAGTCATGGCTACAGAGTTTTGGCACTGAAGAGGCATTATTCTGATTGAATTTGCGCCTCAGTGGGAGATCATAAACGTATGACGATATTCTGAGACCGTAAAAAAACTCAAAAGGAGCATTCAGAACAAAAGGAGGGGAATGCTAAGGAGAGGAATGTGCTTGTTGCACGACAACGCTCCGTCCTCACACAACCTTAGCTAGCACATCGTTCTTGAACTGATTTGGTTGGGATGTTTTGAACCGCTCCCCATATTCCCCAGACTTGGCGCCTTCAGGTTATCATCTTTTCACTTCCCTGAAATCACACGAGTTGTATTAAATTTCACCGACAAGCAGGTGCAGAAAGCGGTTTGAAGTGAGAAAAGGAGCTATCTGAAGAGATCTTTGAGAAGTGCATAAGAAATCATTTGCCACGGCTCATCACATGCCCTGAGCGGGATGGCGAATATGTAAAAATAAAAAAAGTCAACAAGTTTATCAACAATATACCATAATTTTTTTCAAATGCATTTTTTCTAAAAAGAGTATATAAATGCCAGTACACTTACTTTCTCAACATGTCCCATATAATTAAAAACTTTACACGACAGTTACTGTGTTTATCTAAGGCAGTAAGCCTAGTCTGTGACTTTTATGAATATACACTGTCCAACCATATTAATGCGGCCACCTGTCAAAAGCCTGAATAATCACCTTTTGCGGCACAGAGCACAGTGAGACACGCCGAAACAGTATCTGGATGGTGTTGACAGGGATGTGGAGCCATGTTGACTCCAGTGCAGTGGTCAGCTGCACTAACTCTCTCTGCTGAGAATCCACTGGGCAAACAATCAATCAAACTGGTCTCACAGATTCTCTACTGGCTTTAAATCTGGAGAGTTTGGTGGCCAGGGGAGCATCATAAACTAATCCTGGAGCTCTTTGAATCACACATATATAACACATACGCTGTACGCAGTGTTACATGTTGCATTGCCCTGCTGGTAGATGGCATCATACTGAGGAAAAACAAACTGCATGTAGGGGTGGCACGGTCCCCAAGTGTAGATGCCCACTTGTGTTATCGTGTCTTCCAGAATCATGAGATCACCAACAGAATGGCACAAAAACAGTCCCCAGACTTTAACACTCTGGCAATTGCTACAGGGTGTTTGCTTTCAGACATTTCATGCTGTGCACACCAATAGCCATCTATCTGATGGAGCATAAGATGAGATTCATCTGAAAGAGCCACCTGTGATCATTCAGTGGACGTCCAGTTGTGGTAATGGCATGCAAATTCCAGCCTTCACCGCTGATGAACAACAGTCAGCATGGGCGAAGGAACTAGGCATCTGCTGTGAAGCACACATGCAGCAACATTCACCAAATGGTCATTGAAAACACACTGTTTGTAGCCTCTTGATTTACCTGGGCAGTAAGTTACTCAACAGGTGCATATATATTCGGCTATACAAATCTCCACAGTAGTCATTCACCCCTGCCATCTATGACCTGTGGTGCACTGCAGTTGCCTTGGCACTGGTTTTAGGATAGTGTCATTTTGCCATGTTTGGTATACATCAACCAAGGCACCATGATCTTTATGATCTTAGCCATTTCAGAAATGCTTCCAGCCTTGGCCCAAAAGTCAGTGATCATTAACTTTTGAATGACCGATAAATCGCTCCATTTCTGCATTATGGCAGCAACTGCACTGTTTTCAACTGCCGCCTCGCCCCCCCGCCCCCCCCCCCCCCCACACACACACAAGTACACTTCATACACCCGCCACTGCTAGTGCAGCCACCTGCCATAAGTGACTGTCTATTGCACACTGATGTCAAACACAGGCAGTAGTCACATTCATGTGACTGGACTGTATACAAGCACTGCTGAAATAAGACACAAATTGCAAAACACTCCTAAGAAATGGAACTGTGAGAAACTAGGACTATACAACACAGACCATACTACATTCTTTTTGGAGCAACAGTAGTCTTTGTCAGAAAGAAAGAAAGTGAAAAAGTAGGTTAAACAGGTGAGGAAGGAACAAAATGAGCCCACCTAGATGCTGGGTCAAAAGATGCTAGATGAACAAGTAAGCTTTATGTCAGCCATGACTGCCTGAGTAACAAGGCTGGAGTGCCACAACAAAGAATGTAGTACCTTTCATTCTACATTGTTGTATACATAAGTTTTGAAATGATCCTTTTTTATTCTCATTTTTCTCACATTAAACCATGCTGACTCTAAGTCTCCCTCACATCAGGTTGCGGTTGAATCACTGTCAGTTTTCACAATATTTGATATTATTTTATTTATGTCCCTGTCTTCTCTAGCAATCTACTAAAGGCAGTGCTTTAATTCCCACTGACTGTGAAGTATGTACAGTGATTCATTTTCTGTGGGCAAAAAATAAAAAAAAATCTGCTGACATCCATAATAAAATATGTGCAGTTCATAGAAAGAATGTTGTAACTGACAGTGTTGTAAGACAACAGTGCTGTATGTTTTAGGCTGGATGATGTAATGAGCATGATCAGGCGAGGAATAAAAAATTATCTGTAGGCACCAACAAACCTACACAAGAAATGTAGTTGAAACAACAGGTGTAAACTGACAATTCATTATTACAGAATTATCAGCCTGCTCCCTCGTGTTTCACAGATAGGTCCATTTGCGGTGGTAATTAACAGTTTATGCTACTGCAAGTTTGGTGCTCCTTAAATGCCTAAAATTTATTTCTGATGACCAAAACATCCAGAGAAGAAGATATGTTGTCATGTCCCTTTTTTGGCTTGCATATGAAGATAATTGTGTTATTGATCACATCACTACAGTTAATGACATACAAGATCCATAAGCAAACGTCAAGACAAAACTATAGCCTATGGAATAGTGTCACACCATTTTGCCATGGAAACTTGTGAAATAAAACTAGACAGTTTTTCAAAAGATAATATGAACCGGACATAGAACCGCTAGTTCAGTTTATACAGAAACACACATAGGAATGAATTCAATAGTGAACAGAGAAAACAAATGGCATGGTGAGTTGAGTTTCAATGACTATTTCTGGCATGATGATAATCATACATACACTGCATCAAAATTTTAATGAAAATGAAAACAATCAATTTTGTAATTCATTTAGATAGATAAAAAAATTAACTCACCAAGCATCAGCAGGACACATACATAAAAGAGGATTGTAATTAGGCAAGCTTTCAGAGTCAGTGGCTCTGTCTAATGGCAGAAGGGTTGAAGGGCAAGGAAGAGGGATGAAGAAACAGGACTAGAGAGGTCCAGGAAAAGGGGGATTTCCAGAAAGTCACCCAGAACTTTCCTGAAACCTACCTCTTTTCCTAGACCTCTCCAGTCCTTTTCCTTCACTCCTCTTCCTTCCCCTTCAACCCGTCTGCCTGAAGAAGGAGCCACTGGTTCTGAAAACTTGCCTTATTACAGCCCTCTTTTATGTGTGTGTTCTGTTGCCACTTGGTGAGAAGATTTTTTTCTATTCATCCAATTAAAAAAATTTGACAGAGTTATTTTCCATCCCCATTGTCTTGCACAGAGCACACATCTTAATGTTTATTTAATTTGAGAAGTAAATACTTACTGCTGCCTACACAAGTTATTAATGAACAGTTTTTGAGGCTGCTGCTGAACAAAAATATTGCACACTTTTCTCTTAACATTTCTTTCAACACAAGTAACCTGATGCTGCAGTATCCTTCAGTTACTGATTTCTTCCACTGTGTTGATGAGTTGAAACAATGAGGTCCTTTTGTTACCAGGAGAGCTAGGATATTGGCGTAATATGTGGACTGCTCAAATAGCTTTACTATGTGGAGATCTTTATTCTGGTGAAAAAATTTTGCCTATTGACATAAAACTAAACTTCCATTAACAACTTGTTCTGTGAAGTATCTACATTTTTAACTTCTGAGTTTACAAATCCTAGTTTTCAGTGTTCATCATAAGAAAGGCTTCAGTCATACAGTACATATTAAGTGTTAATATTTAACATCAATGAGACCTTACACTTGCATTACTGTTGCGTAGATAGTAGTAGATAGATTGCTGCTAATAATGTGCTCATAAAAAGCAACAGCATTTTTTTAAATTATATATTTTCTCTCAGTTATTTAATACAATAATTTGTAGTCTTCTGAGTGTAAGCTAAGTGTAAAAAGTGGCCTTCATAAATAACTTCAGCAGTCTGTCTTTAATAATGGTTACCGTATCCACTGTAGTGTACAAAAGCATTTCATCACAACTGCATCAGTGTGGTGACAATTTTTCCTGACTTCACATCTGTTAAGAGGTTCCCCTGAAAATTGGATCTATGCAATTAATGTGTGGCTGAATGAAAATATGGTATTAAAGTCAAAGGCAGCTATTAAGAAGAGATACAAATTTACAGAATTGAACCTTTTGTGGCCACTTGTTGATGAATTACATGTTAGCTTTTCTCCCAAGATCATCAGCCAGTGTGTGTTTAAGAATTTTTCTGATGCTTCACCAGCATGGTGACTGGCATTGCCAAGGTTCACCCTACATAGCTGATGGCAAACTGGAGCCGATTTATCCGCCTGTCCAAACTTGTGATACTGTACTTTTTATAATCCTGGTATCAAAATCAGGCAAACTGTCAAATACAGGGTTTTTGATATTAGATTTTAACATTTAAAATTTGTTGATGAACGTATATTATAAACAGCTATCACTTAGAAAAAACTCAGTATACCTTAAAGTTTTTTTGTTTTGTTTTTTTACTGGAATTGCTCTCTATCAAATTATAAAGTGCTCTGATTTATGACACTTCAGGTATACAGGAAAGGAAATGTATGTCAATAGAATATGTGTAGCACAGGGTTTTAGAAAAATGCTGCTAGATTCTAGTCTATGCATTTATTGTGTATGACCTATACAGCATTAGTTTGAAACACTGTGCCCTTTGCCCAACTGTAGGCAATTGAACAATTAACATTTCCTTCCAATCAAAATTTACAGAAAAATTTTTCTTACATCAAATAAAACTCTGTGGGCATTAGTTTGGATACCAACTGATACCAGACAACCACATGCAATCAGTGTAGAAAGGAAATTAAAGATTCGTAGTTCTAAATCATAAATGGGGACTTACCTTCCACACATAATTTACAGGCCTAGGTTTTTACTTTTAATAACAGTGCATTCCCTCTATGAAACATGGACCATGCAGAGATGGGGGCCTCTTCTTCCTCAACGATACAGATAAGACTTCGTGCAACCACAGCAGATGGGTATCTGTGGAGAGGCCAGACTAACCTATAGTTGCTGAAGAGGAGAATCAGCCTTTTCAGTAGTTACAGGGGCAACAGTCTAGATGAATGATTGATCTAGGTTGCAACATTAGCCAACATGGCCATGCACATCTACTGTATGTAATGATAATGCTTAGGTAAAATATTGCAGATGTAAGGTAGTTCCCCATTTGAGTGTAAGGTAGTCTCCCTAGGTCTCTAAATTATGTGTGGAAGGTAAGTGCCCATTTATGATTTAGAACTTTCATGTAGTTGTCAGGAATAGTCCAGGGACTACTCAGGAGGACATCATCATTTCGATAAACAAGACACATTCCACGGGTCGTCAGAATGTGGAATGTTAGATCCCATCAGGTGGATGGTAGCTTAGAGGATTTTAAAAGGAAAATGAATTGGTTAAAGTTAGGTATAGTGGGTCCAGAGTGGGAAGGAGCGCCTGGTCCCCGGCACGAATCTGCCTGGCGGACTTGTGTCGAGGGCCAGTGAGCTGGCCAGTCTGCGGATGGTTTTTAGGCGGTTTCCCATCTGCCTCAGTGAATAGAGGCTGGTTCCCCTTATTCCGCCTCAGCTACACTCTGTCGGCAATTTCTGCGCAAACAAGTTCTCCATGTACGCGTACACCACCATTACTCTAGCACGCAAACATAGGGGTTACACTCGTCTGGTGTGAGACATTCCTGGGGAGGGGGAGGGGGTGGGAGGGGGTCCACCAGGGGCCGAACTGCACAATAACCCTGGGTTCGGTGTGGGCTGGTGGAGGGGTGATGTGGACTGCAGTAGTCATCGTGGCATTGTGGACCACTGCGGCTGCTGCGAGGGCGGAGCCTCTCCGTCGTTTCTACGTCCCCGGTTAACATACACACATACATACATACATAGGTATAGTGGGAATTTGTGAAGTGTGATGGCATGAAGAACAGGACTTTTGGTGAGACTAGTATTGGGTTGATACATAAAATATAGGGAAGGCAATCACTCACCTATTGCTGATCAATGTGTGGCACATAGATACATGCAACAGAAAACTGTGTTTCACTAACTTTCAAGCACTTGCTCTTCCTCTAGTAAAAGTACACAGATTCACAATACTTCACTGACACAGACCAAATCCCACCACAGCCACATGTGTGTGCATTTATGTGTCTGTGTGGTGGTGTGTATGAATGTGTGTAGAAGAAGAGCAAGTAGAGTGTTTCTATATAGCACACATCAGTCAGCTGTAGTCAAGTGCCTGCCTTTCCTTTATTTTACATATGATTCCATCTAGGAATTTCCATTTTTGTTCTGTTATTGAGTTATCAACACAAAATCAGATAGGGGTAATACAGGAGTGAGCCTAATAATGAAAAAGAAAATAGGAATGCATGTAAACTACTCAGAACAACATAATTAACACATTACCATAGCCAGCACAGATACAAAGCAAACACCCAACACAGTAGTACAAGTTTATATGCCAATTAGTTCTAAAGATGATGAAGATACTGAAAGAATGTATGATGAGATAAGGAAAGTTATTCATGTAGTTAAAGGAGATGGAAGATTATTGTAATTAATGTCTGTAATTCAGCAGAATGAAAAGGAAGAGAGGGAAAAATATTAGGAGAATCTGGACAGTGTAAAAGGAATGAAAGAGGAAGCTGCCTGGTAGAATTTTGCACAGAGAATAATTTAATCATCATTTATACTTGGTTTACGAATTGTGAAAGAACGCTGTATATACAGAAGAGACGTGGAAACACTGGAAGGTGTCAGATTGAATACGTAATGGTAAGACGAGATTTTGAAACCAATTTTTAAACTGTAAAACATTTCCAGGGGTAGGTGTGGACTCTGATCATAATTTATTGGTTATGAACTGCAGAGTAAAATAGAGGAGATTGTGAAAAGGTGGGAAATGAAGGATATGGGACATGGGTGAACTGAAGGAACCAGAGACTGGTGAGAGTTTCAGAGGGAGCATTGGGCAACACAGGAGTGAAACAAAGGAAAGGAATATTGAATGAAATGAATGGGTAGCTTTGAGAGGTCAAACAGGAAAGGTAGTAGAGGATTGCATAGGCATACAGACAAGGCCTAGTAGAAATTACTGGATGACTCAGGAGATATTGAATATAATTGATGAAAAGAGGAAATATAAAAATGCAGGAGATGAAGCAGCCAAAATGAAGCACAAACACCTAAAAATGAAATTGACAAAAAGTGCAAAATGGCTAAGCAGGAATGGCTGAAGACAAATTCAAGGCTGCATAAGAATGCATAACCAGGGGAAATTTAAATGTTACCCAACGGAAAATTAAAGGTATCTTTGAAGAAAAGAGAAGCAACTGTATGAATATCAAGAACTCAGATGACAAGCCAGTACAAAGTACAGAAGGCAAAGCTGAAAGTTGGAAGGAATGTATAGAGGTCTATATTAAGGTAAAAAATTTAAAAGCAATATTATAGAAACAGGTGATAGATGAAAATGAGATGAGAAATACGATACCGTAAAAAGGATTGGACAGAGCACTGAAAGACTTAAGTAGAAACCAGGTCCCTGGAGTAGATGATATTCTCTCAGAATTATTGAGATACTTTAGAGAGCCTGCACTCATGGATAATTCCATCTGTTGTACAAGATATATGAGACAGGCGTCAGGAAGAATGTATCAGTTCCAATCCCAAAGGAGGCAGGTGCTGACAAGTGGGAATACTGCTGAACCATCAGTTTATGTCATTGTTGCAAAACATTTTGACACAAATTATTTACAAAAACACTGATGGAGCCCAACTTGGGAAAGATCAGTTTGGGTTCTGGAGAAAAATAATAATACGCAAGGCAATACTAACTGTAATACTTATCTTAGAATATGTGTTGGGGGAAGGGGGTGGGGGTGGGGTGGGGTGGGAAGCAAACCTATGTTTATATCCTTTGCGCACACAGAGAAAGCTTTTGACAATGTGGACTGGCTACATTTTTTGAAGAAAAATACAGGGAACGAATCATTATTTATGACTTGTTCAAAAATCAGACTGCATTTATAACAGTCAAATGACTTGAAACAGAAGTGGTAGTCGAGAAAAGTGTGAGACAGGGTCATAGCCTATACCTGATATTATTCGATCAGAACATTAGGAACACTGGAAGGAAACCAAGGAGTAATTTGGAAAGGGAACTGAAGTTCATGAAGAAGGAATAAAAGCTTTGCGGTATGACGATGACAATGTATTTTTGTCAAAGATAGCTAAGGATGTAGGAGAGCAGTTGAACAGAGTGGATAGTGTCTTGAAAAAAGATTATAAGATGAGCATCAACAAAAGTAAAAAAATTGTAATGGAATGTAACTGTAATAAACCAGGTGATGTTAAGGAAGTACATTAGGAAATGGGACACCAAAAACAGTAGATGAGCTTTATTATTTGGGAAGCAAAATGACTGATGATGGCTGAAGTAGAGAACATATAAAATGCAGACTGGCAGTATTAAGAAAAGCATTTCTGAAAAAAAAGATTTTGTTACTGTTTAATATAAATTTAAGTGTTGAGACGTCTTTTCTGATGGTGTTTGTCTGCAGTGTAGCTTGTGCAGAAGTAAAACATGAATGGTAGGTAGTTCAGACAAGAAGACAGAAGCTTTTGACGTGTGTTTCTATAAAAGAAGATTAGATGAGTGGATTGACTAATGAAAAGAAATTTGTGGCACAGCTCAACTAAAAGAAGAGATCGTTTGATAGGACACACCATGAGGCATCAACGGATGAAAGGTAAGATGTGTGAGTGTGTAGAGGGGAAGAGGTAGAAACTGTAGTGGGAGACAAAAGTATGAATACAGGAAGCAGATTCAAAAGGATGTAGATTATGGTAGTTATGCAGAGATTAAGAGGCTTGTACAGGATAGACTAGCATGGACACCTGTATCAAACTACTCTTCACAATGTAAGACCATCACGACCACAACTGCAACCACAACAACAACATCAGTGCATTTGTTTGGTATGTCTCAAACTATTTTGCATAAGTGCAAGACCTGTACAGTAACAGAGTGACCAACTTTGACAAAACTAAACAGCCAAGAACCATGCAGTCTCCACAGTGAGGTTATTTATGTTTTTAACAACTGACTAAATTCATTGTGTTATTAAAAGAATAAGTTCAATTAATTTTAATCTACAGTACCAATTTTCCAGTTTCCATCAGATGCTAAATATCCAGTGTATTAGTTCATGATTGGTAACGTTATGACCTTTTGTGAAAATTATATCATTTCTCACTAATAAATGAATTATACATTAAATCTGCTTTATATTCCTGGTTTAGACGATTATTTATTATGACATTATTATGTACAAATGTACTTCTATGAATACAAGTATCTTTGTCAGTCTAATTTCGAGACAGTGATTGTGATCTAGCCTAATTTTCATTGGTATCTTGAGATGATTCAATCTGTCATCAAAAACATTTGTCATTGGTATCATTAAAATGAAGAGACAGGATATCTGTGCAAAGATAAGAGTCCAGGTTGACTTTAAACTTCTGAGAAAAGAGTGAAGAGCTTTAAGCAGGCTTTTGCGCAGAGCCCATGAAAGTACACTCCTCATGCAAGCAGAGAAGTTGCAGTTCTCCATACAAATGTATGTAGAGTGTTAAGGTGATGTTTGGTGTGCTAACTAAAATTAGTGCATGCTCTTCAAATTTTGGTGCTAAAGGAAAGCACACTAATGTCAGCAACATTCTCTTAGAGGACACAGAAGGCAAGAGATTTTTATCATGATTAATTTTCAGTAAATTTAACTGACATAAAGTGTACTTATCAGGGAATCATTGAGTATGAAAGAGATTCACATAAAGAGAATGTGTTTTGTGGTCATTTGCTACAAAAAAGTGTATGGCCCATTCTCTTTTGAGGACAACTCAGTAACTCGAATGAACTACCTCAAAACACTACATAGCATTTTCTTCTATAATGGCAAAAGCACACTAATAGTTTCACTCTTCAACAAGATGGAGCCTCACAACAATAACACACCAATGTATGACAATTTATCAATGACACACTCCCTGTGTGCACATGTTTTGAATTTTTTCATGAAACACCCCTTAAACATAGCTAAAATAAAACCTTACAAATACAGTATGAAAAGTTGTGGTAAATTGTAATCACTTAGGAGTAAAGTACAGTAGCAGCACTGAGTTGTTGACAGACACATAAATAAGAATGAAAACTTTGCTAGTGTTTGGACATATCTGTTTTCGAGCTAGGGCAGGCCACCTAACGCCCCCCCCACTCGAAAATTTCACTAACTTTACACATACGGATACATAGAACACTGGCTGAATACACAATATCAGAACTGCAGTTCTGCAGGTAGTAGACTGGGGTGAAGGGTTGCGTTTGGTGGGGTAGGTGAGGGAAGAAAGGAGGTGGACGCAGGAGGGATTGGGAGTTCATGCTGTGTACAATGTTAGTGACCTGGAGGAGTGGACAGGGAGGGAATAACAGAACAGAGGAAGGGAGACTGGGGGGAAGAAGGTGGGGTTGCAGGATGAGTGAAGTTTGGGGATTATTGCGCAAGGTGGAGGTGGATGTGGGGGGCAAGGGTAATTGAGGACAGGAAGACTTTAGAAACAAAGAATGAGTTGCAATGGTAACACCCAACTGTAGAGCTCAGAAACAGATGCAGGTGGCCCGCATGGTGAAGCAGCCATTGAAATTGAGCATGTTGCACTCATTGTGTGTGGCATTCCTATCCAGTGCATCTGCTCCTCCTCCGTGACACATACTTACCCCATACACATGCTGCCTCCCTTCAAACAGTCAGTCAGTCTTCCCAAATCCAGCCTCCTGCTTCCCACCCCTCTTCAACCCTCACCCCAGTCCACTTGCAGAACTGCAGTCCTAGCACTGTATATTCAGCTAGCACAGTGTTCTCTAGCTTTAAAAAGTACCATATTTGTCCAAAAGCTAGTTAAGTTTTAAGTCTTGTTTATGTGCCTGCCTATACTACTTGGTGAGTAGTGCACTTACTTTCATATTATTCAGATGAAACTTTGTGTAATAAAATGTTCTTATTAATTTTTAAGGTCCTGAAGCATCCAGCATATCAAAAAGCAAACTCTGTTTCAATATACCTAAGTTTTGATAAGGAAGTGCAAACAGGAACTTTAGTTGAAGACATACTCAAGAATGGAAAGACATGTTACATACCCAGGTAAGTGCAAATGAGTTTGTTTCTAAAAAAGAATTATTTGCTTAGAAACAAGAATTTAAAAGCAATTCCTTAAAAGATTTCAGAAAGGTATTCCTGAAATGGAGATGATTATACTTCGCTCACTACAAGACTACAACAGTCTACCAATAAATAAATGGAACATAAAACAGCCCTCACCTGATGACCAAAGAGAGAGTGTTTTTGATAATGGTATGTTTTAGTGCAGTTACCTGTAATTTGTCATATACAATTATGTATACTGTGAGGAATCAAATTCCATTGCATAATGGTTAATTCAAACATAAGTAGTGCTTTCTCCTTTGTTTAGTTTGTGTTTTTGTAAAATATGATGCTACATATGTATAATGACATATTTTGAAATAGTTAAAATAGCATGAGAACAGTACTAGATGACAACATTATTTTAGCTGTCAAACTCCAGTGACAGGGTGAGTGGGGTAGCACAGTGGTTAGCACACTGGACGTGAATTCGGGAGAATGATGGTTCAAACCTGCATCTGGCCACCCTGATTTAGGTCTTACATGATTTCTATAAATCACTTAAGGCAAATGCCAGGATGGCTCCTTCAAAAGGGCATGGATGCTTTCCTTCTCCATCCATCCCTAATCCAGGCTTGTGCTCTGTCTCTAATAACCTCCTCCTCCTCCAGTGCCAGTATAAACTGGATTGTGGCACGGAGCGATTAGAACACATTTCTGTCCTAACTGGCCAAGTTTCCCCACTTCAAATTTTGTAGAGTAGTAAAATGTTTACAGTCTGCATTTGCCTCCTGGCCTTTGTTTTGGATCAAGGCAGTCTATTTATAGACCAAAACCCTCTTCTCATCACAGATAAACAGAGAACTCACTCCCATAACACAGGTTCTGTCTTTGATGCATACTGTTCTTTCAGCTAAATGAAGGCAGGTTCTTCCACTCTGTTGATCTGGAAACCACCTTGGCTTGGCAACAACTCACATTTTAATGGTCCACTTTTCCAAGCTGTTCTAGAAATTAGGATTAGTTTTCTTTAGAAAATTTGTGTTTAGTTCCATGGTCCTACGTAAGATAATGTTTTGTGATGAATGATTTTTTGAATAATTTAGCAGAATATACCTACCATTTGTTGCCTTTATATGGCGTTTACTTGAATCTGGTATATTCAACACTTCATATTTAAATAGAGAGCACTTAATAGCCAAAAACATCCCCAATACTGCATGGGTACCTGCAATGTTACTAAGGGAAACACAAAGATTTACATATTTTGTCAATTGTTTCAAAGAAAAGAGCAGTAAAATCCTTCCTACAAAAATCAAATTAATTCTAGATGAGGAGGGAGACTTTTCTCCCTTATACACAGGTACTGCAGTTTGCCCAGCCACAAAATTCTCCAAGTCTGTGCTTCCCCCATGTTTGAAGATGCAGCTTGAAGGAATTACTCCAAAACCTTAATGGACTGAATTTCAGTGCTACTGTCATTTAGATAGAGTTTTCCCATTCATCTGAATGTCTTTAGACACATTAGAACTGATTAGTTAAAGGTTTCTTGACTCCACAATATTTAACATGCTCAGGCACATTAACATCTATCAGAATATTATTAACAAACAGAAGTTGTAGCCATGCACAGTGTGTTCTCTAGGATGGTTGCTGTTTATGACACACTTTGAGGGAGTGGCCTTGGAATCATTCACTCACAAACTAACCTGTCTCTCTTGATATGATAAGTGGATTACACTTTTGTGATTAGCACAACAGACTAGATGAACTCAACAAGTTCCTTCAACATCTCTGCTCATGCCATTCTACTATCATCTATACCATAACAGTAGGAAAGAATGGACAGATGATTCAGTAAGAGGCATCAGGTAGGTCACACAGACACAGCAACTACCAAAATCCAACACATACTAACTTGTAGAGCCACACAATTTATTTTCACCATTCTGTACAGCAGAATGTTAAGGTGAAGACCCATTCACAGAACACACATCCTGCCATATTAAGATAGTCTCTGAGTTCCAACATCTAAGGAGTTATTTCATTGTCAAGTTGAATGTGTCTGACTAACTGCACCCAGAAAGTAAGAGAAAAGCCAAAGACTTAAGTGTACCTATATTACACAGGATAGTTCCCACAAAAAGTCAACAAAATCCTCAAAAGTTGCAGTGGCAAATGTGTGGCATGATCACTGATCAAAAGAAACAATTTACTTGGCTATGTTAAAGATGACTTACACTTACAAAAAGCTAGGAATCTATAGCAGTCCATTTCAATGTAACTGAATAAAGTAATTCTTCCTGCTGCTGTTTGGTGAGTCGATTTTTTTATCTATCCAATTACATGACAATTAAATGTAATCTCTCATATGCTGGACAAAAAAGTAAAACAGTGGAGACTCATTCTGTGGAACATCCACACCACATTATACTAATACAAAAGTAAGTCCAGCTGGACCACAGTCTGGAGTGGAAGCAAATGTGGTGAGACTCTCAGGCATTAAGATATAGTCAGCAATGAAGTAGTAAAATTAAGCTGTATGAAAACCTAATCAAAAGGGACATGGAATCCTGATCCAAATTCATTGAAAGAGCAACAACATAGATGTTGTCATCTCAAAACAAACCTGTCAATGCTTCAGCAGCTCTACACGCTGTTCACAGAATACAAATTATTTGTGACTCTGCAAAGGATGGGTATGGATCTCATACAGATCACATATTTCAATGCAGTGGTACAGGGCTGGAAAAACAGTCTTATAAAGAAGTGTCTGGACTGTGTGGACCTCACAAACGATGACAGTGACTCATGAGCAGCCAAGGGCAGGAGTTTGCAGATAAAACATGACAACTGTTATGGATAAGTGTAGAGATCATATGCAAAGAGAGGAACAGCTCCCTAAAAAGTCGAAGCTGGACTGCTGTAATTGCTACAGTCTCATCCAAAATGTTCTGCTGCAGTTATTGAAGACTATGAGGCTTGTTGTGATACACCTTAGACTTTGAGAACTCCCCACACAAGGTAATTGCACACTGACCAGAATCAAAATGACAGTGGACTCATTTAACATTACCAAAGAAACCGAAGTCCAAGAAAACAATTTCAGCCCTAAAATCATGTGCACTATACTTGGGTCAAAATAACAAAGTGACTGACAGCTTGTTGTTTATAGGATGATTGTTGTGACTTGTTCTTATATGCTTCATTTGTCTGTCCAGTATGTTCGTTTTTCAGAATGTGTGAAGATAGCTGTGAAGTTGTGTAAAAAAGTGTTAAGATTATTATTACCCTACAAAGCAAACTCAACACTTTACTTTAATGGGCAACATTGGAATGTAGTCAGTATGGAGCCTCACAGCTGATGTTATGGGAGCCATATTGCCCTTGCATGAAACAGCAAACCAGCATTTCCCCCTTCCATGTCCAACTGCCAATCACATTATTCTGATCCAGATATAGGTCCTGGAATAGGCGTACAGGGAGAGTTGGGGAGGGGGCTAAGGGGAGGAGTAACTTTTTTTGTGTCAAGGAAACACAATTCTGATGCACATTGTGAGACTGCAACCAAACTGTGTAAAACAATCAAAAACAAAAGGTGTGGCATGCTCAGAAACTGACATTTGTGCTTGCACACCAAATAGCACATTTTTATGAGAATAGAATTCAGATGTATGTTGTTTGTTATGGTGTATTCATATTGGTGTATATTATGTTGGAAAAGCAGGTTCAACTATTGGGTTCCAATTATATATACAGTCCTTAATTAAAAAGCACACCTTATACAACAGCTTTTACACAATACCAGTAAAAAAATTTACCTGCCAGGTATACAATAACAGGGAGAATCCATAAGCATGATCATCAAAGATCTTACTGTGTAAGAACAGTCAAATTGTCAAAAGTTGTGGACCTTTTCACAATCAGTATCCAGTTTTTATATTCTTCAAGAACCCCTTATTGGGCCAGTATGATAGTGACAAGTGACAGGAAGCATAGGATAAAACAATAACCTCAGTGTAACACAAATGGTACTGATAAAGGAGCAAGAATATCATTTCCCGCCAACTCTATGGAAACTGAATAACAGACAATCATGACATGGAGACGTACTGATCAAAAATATTGAGTAAGTGGGCACATGAATGCATCTGCAAACCACAGACTGATTTTGTTAGCCAAAAATATCTGAACCCACATACTACATCAACTCTTTACTCAAAACACGTGTTTTAAAGTTCCAATTAAGATATTAAATAGTGAAAACAAATTCATTCCTATACTCTCAGAAACACATAAACAGATATAATACAAGGCTACTGACATGTGACATTACCATTGTTTTACATTTTGGTCATTTGATATTGTTAAAACAATGGTAGCTCAGAAACTGGTGGAGTAATTTGTTTACCACGAGTGCTTAAAGAAATGGTTAGCATGAGTGCTTAAAGAAATGGTGCTGTTAATAAAATTGATATTTCATGTAATGGTCTTTGTTGGAAAATTTTTTACAGTTTTTTTCACACCAATATCTCGAAAAATCTTCATTCATCAGTTATCTTCAAGCAAGATTTACAATCGATACGCAACAAATTTTATGAAGGCCAACCAAACCTAGTTGATGTTTGCAACATGACTGATGAGGATCAGTGTGTGACATATTCTCAGATACAGATATCCTTAGGCATATCACAGAAGTCCTTGAAGATACCAAGAATATACTGAGAAAATTCCTCTACTCTTCAACATGACACTGCCAGTTGGCACACAGCACATAAACTAATTGATTAATTTGATGTTTTTCTCCACCAAATAATGTCTCATTGCCTGTATTCACCTGACTTATTCTTTACTCCTTTTTGTTCTCCTACATCAAACAAAAACTGTGGACACAAGTTTCATCACCTCAAGCATGAATGTTTCCAACATCAGAATGAAATAAATGTTGAGCATAATTTGTTCAAACACATCCAAAAAATATATAAATTTTAAAGGTGTTTATTTTAAGCAACAGGAAAACGAAATCTAGCGTAAATATATTTTTATTTCATTGATTTTGTGAGAATTTAAAAGGCAGTCCTCGTAAATAAAACAAAGTGAAAGTGTAAAAGGTAGGGGATTCTTATTAGGTATCCACATTGTCAGAGTTCAGCCATCCTTGTACATTGGCAACATCCAGTTGGATAGATTTGTTCTGTCATATTGCTAGCATTAAAGTGCATAAGTTTTTTCTGTCATACTGATAAGTTTACAAGTGTAAAGTTGTTTACTCCAACAGATAAGCTCAGTATAGATATATCATACTGAAATAATTCTTGATTTCTACTACATTTTCCTTATTCAGTCATTGAAATTAACAAAATATGATTACAGGTACTTTGGACTTAGTTCTGGCTCCTGGGCAGGCGTTCACCAAAGATGGAGTCAGATTAGGAAGAGGAAAAGGCTATTATGATAAGTTTTTAGCCAAGTGTTTCAAGAAACTGGAGAAACGCCCTACAATATTAGGACTAGCATTCAAAGAACAAATTGTACCTGAAATTCCACAGACTGAGACTGATGTTGTTCTCGATGAAGTTCTCTTTGAAGACAAATGATATTTTCTGTCTCAACAGTACTTTTCTGCTCTTAGAAGGAAGATGTAGAATAATGTGATGCAACTAATGTTTCCATACTGCAATAAACACATATTTTATTATTTTTCCAAAGAAAATATTCTCTCTTTACATTATTACTGGATACAGATGTGAAAAGGTCACTATAATAGTTGCTTACTTATAATATGTGCCAATTTTAAGCAAGGATTTTTCTCCCAGTAAGTGACAAAACTGGTCAATTTATAATGTATTTAGAAATACATGAGTAATCAGGTGGTAAATATTCATACCAATGCACAAGGAGAAAAAATTATTGCATGGTAGTTTCAGTGGTATATATATTTACAAGTGTTATTTAAAGGGTTAAAGTGAAGGACAACAATGATCTTACCATTCTTTCTTACTTCTTATAATTTTGAAACTTTAAATAGCTACTGCAGCCTGCTTTCGACACACATCATCACCAGAAATTATATATACAAACAAGTGAGTCAATACCCTTCATAGATGGAAAATACATATTTATCAAAATCCCAAGACAGCTGTCTCCATAGATCTCTTTTTCCATTAAGGAAAAATACTCCGTTTCAATCAATAAGCTGCATTTGCTTGCCACTAATAAAATTTTTATGTGGGTCAATTTTTTAAAAATGAGACACATGCCTCGATAACTGACCCAGAAAGAGCATTGCTCTTCAAAGACATGGAAACTATGTTTGATTCCTGTTCTGGCACACACTTTTAATCTACCAGGAAATTTCAAGTCAGTAGACAATAATAATACTCCAATGTTATGGTTATTACAAAACTGAGATTTGTTTGGAGACTTGTTGAAGATTTTCTTGTTAACTTTCATCGCAGGATCCCCAGTTGGCATTCTCTTAATTTTTTTCTGACACTTTAACTGTATAAACGAACATCAGTTAAAGATCTTGAGATAAACATCAACTGGCAATAACATGAACTACATTTTCCATCAGTGCTTTGTAAAATGTGATAACAACATTAGATAAGGAAACACTTCCTAATATTTTGCAAAATTATATTTATTTGGTAATAAACTTGCTTTTGGTGATAACCTGAAGCTGACCTAAGAAGCCGAAATCTAGTTCATGAGTGCAATTTTTCAGAATATTAGGAAGTGTTCCTTTGTTTAACATTAGCTCGCAATATTCCATTATGATTTCCCATTGGAATGGAGTCATCCAAAATCACACCAGTAATACAGGGTGTGTCAAAAAGTACCACCCAATTTTAAAAAATCATAATTATTATGTTGTTTGAGATATGTGCGTGAACACTGTACTGTTGGAAAGAGCAAACTCTCAAGTTTTCCATGGTTCCACATGAAGTTGTATAACATGAAAGGGACTCTCCAAAATTTACTGTGTTTTGTGCAGCTTCACAGGAAAAGGGTGTATGGTCCATTTTTCTTTGCTGAGCACACTGTTACAGGAAGCACATATCTCGATATGGTTGAGAACTTTCTCTTCCCTCAGTTGGAGACTGCTTCAAACAACTTCATCTACCAACAGGATGGGGCACTACCCCACTGGCATCTGGAAGTGCGGGAATTTTTAAATCAAAGGATAACTGATCAATGGATCGGTCGCACTGGACCAAGTGATTCAGCCTTACGTTACTAGACTCCAAGGTTACCAGACCTGGCTGTATGTGATTATATCTTGTGGGGGTTTATAAAAGACTGTTTATGTGCCTCCATTACCAACAACAGCAAATGAACTGAGACATCGCATAACAGCACTGTGGAAGCTGTAACTCAAGATACACTCGCTGCAGTGTGGGAACAACTTGAATATTGCACTGTCATATGCTGTGCCTCTCAAGGTGGGCGTATTGAACACCTATGAAAAGGTATGAAAAAAAAACTTTTTTGAGTTTCCCATTCATCAAAAAAACAAAATTCATTGTATATGTTTATTAGTTTCAGAAATACAGACATGCCAAATCGGCATACTGGGTGTATCAAAAAGAATCATCTGATTTGGATGATTCTTTTTGATACACCCAGTATATTAGATTCACAGGTAGTGACATAATGCTACAAATAGAAATGCGTCAAATACTTCTGATTTGCAATTTTTTTTTAACTGAGCTAGTATTTTTGTGTCATAAAAATCATGTCTGGTTTTTTGTGAACAATATTTAGTTTTCTTTACATGTATTATTTAATGTACGATATTTTATCTGCATGCAAATGTGGCACCATACTGTAAAAACGTTAACAAGAAGAACTCACTTGATGTTCAAGTAAAATAATGTAATTTACCATCAACAATTCAGTGCAAGCATCAGATGTCATGACAGATATCTGACCATTAGTTGAACATTATAGGAGGTAAAAAGACAACTGTCTCACTTTTAATACCAGCTGAGTGAGTTCAGTGAATAAGAATGCCTATTGTGCAAATTATAAAGGGTGATTTTTCTCAATGGGGGCAAACTGCACAAAACAGCCCCTTAGAAGATAAGAAGGAAGAAAGGTTACATGTACATGGAAATGAAGTCCCATACTGCTTGACAGAGCGTAGGGGAACGATGCGGGAGACTCGCACCGCTGTACTAGGCAAGGTCCTAATGGAGGTGGTTTGCCATTGCCTTCCTCCAACCGTAATGGGGATGAATGATGATGATGAAGATGACACAACACCACCCAATTATCTCGGGGCAGATGAAAATCCCTGACCCCGCCAGGAATCAAACCCAGGACCCCGTGCTTGGGAAGCGAGAACACTACCACGAGCTGTGGACTTACATGGACATACAGCCAAAAATTAATTCTTCATGCCTGTACAGTGCAAATCAGTGCACACCATACTGTGATGAGACCACCATTACACAAACTGTTCAATGCGATATCCATAGGCCTCTTAAGCACGTGTGAACACAATTCCGCAGTGACTGGTCCAGGATTGTTCTGCGTACACAACTTCTTCCAGGTGCCCCCACAGGAAGAGATCTAAAAGGCTGAGAACCAGTGATAGGGCAGGCCATGCAACTAGATTAGCTCATCCATTCCATCAGCGACAGTAGATGTTGCCAAGATGTCTCTGCATGGAAATGTGGAAGCAAGTTGGGGCACTATCACGTAGTAGCCATATTGCCTTTTGTACCACCAAAGTCAAGTCTTCTAGCAGCGGAGGCAGTGTCACTCACAGGTCGTGCAAATATGCCTCATCTGTGAGGCATTGTGGAAGAATGATTGGTCCTGCGTGACAGTCACCAACAATCCTCACCCACACATTGAGAGTGAACGGGTTTTAATGGTTCACTGTCAGTATACCACTGGGTTTTCCATAGCCCACAGGTGATGTGAAGGTTGCCAACATTGCCTCTCATAAAGTCGCCTCATTTGTGAATAGTGTGGATGACAGAAATCCCAGCACCATGGTGGTCTGTGTAATGAACTGACAACAAAACAGTCACTGTGAAGGCAAGTCCACAGATAAGAAAGCATGCACACATTTAAGTGATATAGATAGTGGCAACTGTCATGCAGAATGTTCTATATGGCTGGCCATCTTACCCCAAGCTGGTGGGCCATCAGCCTTGTGCTCATACTTGTGTCATATTCTATAATGTTCAATGCCTGTTCCTACAAAGCTTGCATATGTCCAGGCGCTTCCTCTGATGGTTACCCATTCTCATAAAGGAGCCTGCCTCACACAAACAATTGCTGCAAACAGTTTATGATATGGTTGCTGTCAGCAGGGATACTTCAGTCTTGCTGCCATTTGCGTGTCCATATGTAAAGACCTGATTGGCCTGTTCCTGACTAGTGTACTGGGCCACCTGTACAGTACACTACAGTACTACATGACACATGTTCCCACCAACTATTTGGATGAACTTGGGTGAAATGTGTCAAGTCAAGCAAGCGGATCTCTCTAAGTTGTTGGTGTTGAGTAGGATACTATTGTGGCCAAATGAAGATTCAGATATCTTAACTTCATTAGGAGTATACAGAAGATGCTTCAGTTCTGGTAAACTGCTAAGTTTAGTTACAAGTTAAAAAAAGTAGCAGTTTAATTAGAAGTTAAAAATAGTCCCTACTGTTATATCTCAGACATCTTTGTCACCCAAGACCTGAAACAGCCAGCTGAATGTTATAGCTCCTATGTGAACACACAACCCAACACCACCACAAGCAAGTACAATATAGAACTGTCTCCCATGGAACACCTAGAAGGGCTGAAGTCTTAGAGTGGTTCCATGGTCTCTTGCAGTACATGAATGAATGGAAGGGGAAATAGGTGGACATTCTCTTATGGCCAATAGACACTTCTACCACATCAAGGAACTGACAGTCTATAGTACCTGGGCCTTAAAAGAAAATGGTGTGAAGCATCAGGGATCAAGGTGACCCTTCTGGCCATACTAATTTAGTACAACTATATGCCACCAGAAAATCTCAATATAATTGTTCCAATGAATCAATCTACCTTTGAGATACTTATAAATCCAAGATATGACAAATGGTGGGATGTTAGTTTAGAACTATATAAATGCAAAATTAGTGAACTTGACTTACAAGGTATTGAAGAAATGTTAACATCAGCTGGTGAAAGTAACGCTTTTTATAGTAGTTTAACCCTTTAACTGCTCTGGGCGTGTTAATGTGCACGCCTTTGTACCTGTCCCTGTGTGCTCTGAACGTGTTTACGCGCGCCACCAATCCTTCTACCTGGTACTCTGAACGTGTCTACGTGTAGGTAGAAGGACTGGTGGCACGCGTAAACACGTTCAGAGCAGTTAAAGGGTTAAATGAAATTTGGAACAATTACTATACTCTTTTTGATAGCTTAACATGGTTGAATAAAATTCTTCTTTTTCAGTTTAAAGATAACACTGATGTTTCTTAATAATTTAGTTCTGTGGTTCAATAAAAATGCTTGGAATAAATGGATGTCAAAAGTGGAGTTTCTGATAACAGATTCAACAGAAAGTTAAATGCTTTAATTATCATTGGACTAACAATAATGGAAAAACTGTTTTTTTTTTAATTGTTTCATCAACTTAGCAATAAATGTTGGACATATTAACCAGTACGATAATAAACAAATCAGTTTGTGCTCCGAGATGCTGTAAACAGAAGGATTATACTCGATAACGAAATTTCAGTGGAAGATGGTGCTATAGAGGATTTTAAATGTGTTGCTTATTCAGTCTCTTACTTAATACTGATGTGGTAAAAGGCGATTTTGGAATTAGAAATAAAAAAACGCATTTATTAAAACCTTGTTTTATTTATCAGTCCCAATCCATATTTAGAATAAATGTTATAAAAATTAGTTATTTGTTTTTGGAATGGTATATTATATATCATACTGGTTACTGAACATAGTTGAATGACTGCCTCTGACTAGACCAAGTACTGTTTCTGAGCTATTCACATTACTAATATGCTCTTGGCTAGTGTTCCTTGTCAATCACAGTACACAGTACATTCTGCAGTTGTTTCAACAACATCATAGTATCTGTAAATGAAGTTTCATTTGGAGCAGTTAATGTGGATAAGGTGTACGTAGGATTTATGCCAACACATACACTCGACTGCAAAGATGGGTCACTGTTATTTCTATTTCCTAGATTTTATGTGTCAGCTTTCCCTACGAGATCAGTGTAACTTTCAACACTTGTAACAGTTTCAGTTGCTAAGGCAGATTCTGTAGCAGTTAATACAGATGCTGGGTTTATACCAAAATTTAACCTACCCACATGTGGATTAATATAAGGTCCTTGTTTATTCAAGTATGTAATGTGTATTTGATTTTCTAATACAGCCGGAAAAATAATATTAAGCAATGGGTATGGATTACATACTAAATCAAGTTACGGAGAGTACTCAGAATGAATAATAGAACTATATGTCATTATATCAGTGTCAATTTCTGAGACAACTCTGTAATCATCTCCAACACCATGTGTGTGTGTGTTATTAGTTCCAGCATGATTAATGAAAGAGTATTAAAATTTTCTATTAAAATGAAGACCCGTTTTATACTTTTCAACATTTGCTGAGAAGCTGTTATGTGTATTATTAAATCCATACCAATTATTCACATATAACCTACTAATGCTGTACCTCATTCTTTACTAATAACAGTTGTTACCACAATATTAGTAGCTTCAAATGCAACAGGCTGAAGACTAATCCTTGGCATTTGTAAATTCAAACCACTGTCTGTTACCAAATTTTTATTTTGATCCAGTGTTGCAAGATTTCAAAATGAGGAGTTCGTGGGGAATGCTATATGCGAGTTATGTGCCCTAGCATCCCCTCTACTGGCACCCCACTGGTAATAAATCAAATGGAGAAGATGACATATACAAAAATGGTCGAGCAAAAAGTATTTCAGCTAGTGGTCACCATTACTACGAAATCACCATTACTACGAAATCACCATCTACAATAGGAGAATATGTGGGTGCAGGTAATGGATAGTCTCTGGTATTTGAGGAATTACTAATTTGATTGCCACCTTTAAAAGGTCCACTTATTTTACCTCTTTTTAGATGGACCACCATCACTGTCAGGACTCATTATTTGATGTCCTGCACCTCCACAAGAAGTGCTTGGCATTTTGTCTGGTACTGATGTCACTGTGTCTTCTCTAATAGCTGTATTCATTGGTCACTACTACTACTTAGTGAATAATAAACTAGTTGACCTACAGTTTCTTGCTGTTCAGGTTCTTCAGACTGCTGTGGTGATCCAGAAACTTCATTTTCCCTTCGTTCTTATATTGGTACCAATATCTTGTCTCCCATGCCTTCCTTTAAAGGTGGTGGTGGATGTCTATCTCTAGGCAAACCATGAATGTGTGAACCATATGAATATCATTTCTGGCCTTCGTGCAGTGTTTCTCAGTTTGGTCTTTATCATGGTGGAATTTCATTTACTACACCAGTTATTCCAATGCTGCCTCACAGGGCAAAGGCATCTGTAGCTGCCCATAGCTGTGTTAGCCGGTAAGCACAGGTAATGTGGGCTGCCCACCATGTGGCACTTTTGTGCGCATTCTGCAGTTCATCGAGCTGCTTGATCACCCCTGCCCGAAGAGTGCTATTAGCTCTGTGGGCACAGTAAATGAAATGTTTTTCACAGTAGTGAAAATGAACAAGTGCTCATAGCTTGTAGAGCCCATGTTTCCTGGATGTTTTTGTGAGAGCAGGGATCACTAGTGACTTGTCTCGTGGGACCAGTTGTACTTCCACAACATCTCACAGGTGAGAAATATCTGCACTACCTGTGGGTGACCTTGCCTCACCGCTGAAGAGTTGCCTTTACTGGTGCAAAGGGTGATGCAGTTGCTGTATGATGTTGCTACAACACACAGCCATCTTGAGAGTGTAGCTAAAACACTAGTACTGAAAGAAAATTCTCACTTGCCTGGTGTGTTCTCATTTGTGCTGTCAATCATTGCAATCTACACTGTCAAAGATCGTTTATCTCCACCCTCGAGTAGGTGCCTCTCCCTTGGAAAGCATTTCTGGTAGTGTGTCCATATAACCATTTTCTCTCCTCATCCTCTCAGGGATCATTTCCTGCATTAGTCCCCATTTAGCAAAATCACCCAAGTTTATATGGAAAGTAGCATAATGTTTTGTCAGGCAGCACACCATTCAAATGGCTTCAACAACAGCACAAAAATCCCCGTATTAAATGCATTTTTATTCTGAAATCTCTTTTCATACTTACTAAAGAGTTATATTGCAGAATTTGTCTCATAGAAATCTGCTATTCTGATGCAAAAGAAATCATAGTTCGACTTTAAAAATGAATCCCTGTTCTTAGTAGTCATTAAGTTGTAAAAACATATTGGTCTTTGTTTCATGAACTGCTGATCACAATTTGTCTACGAAAGGAGATACTGCAAATATCTGAGTCGAAAGTTGTGTGATGTGAAAAAGTTGTCCACGTCACACAAACTTCACAATGGGCTAAATGTATTATAGAGTTGTCAATCTCCTGAGTTGTTCACAAGAATTATCTCCAGGAGATTCAAGGCTGTGGAGACATGTAATACCATATCAATAGAATTACCTAAGAGTATTGTTCCAAGTGACATTAATGAAAGGATATTTGAAAAGCAAACAAAATTTCTAACTTCTGATAACAAAATCAGCATTAACTCACAATGGCAAAGTTAATTAAATTAAAAATGCAAGTCGTTTCCAGAGCAAGTTCTTATGAATATGCGTATCAAGAAACTTTAGACATTCCGATTTACATTTTCCGTCATCCTGTATTCTACTACCTGCTGTGAAGGTTGCAACCTGCTGCATGCAGAACTGTGTTTTTTCTAAAATAAATGACAGTCTACTTACAGAAGTCATCCAATTATTTTAGAGCAAATTTAATATACTTTTCCTTTGTTTGATATACTAACAGCCAAAGTTGCAAAATTCTCTTTTTTTTAATTTATTTGACGACTAGCTTCAACTTACCTGAAACCACTTTCAACAATCCAGGTAGACAAAACAGTGTTTTTTTCCATAACAGCATGCAAACCATGTTAAAATTGCACATACATGTATATGAAAATCAAGTTTTTCTATTATCAATTGCAAGGCAAACATACAACTGCCATTCCCACTGTTCATAGAATTACCTGACACTGATATACTTGTAGGTGCAATCTCAACATGGTTTGCATGCTATTACAGAAAAATATTGTTTTCCCTGTGTGGATGATTTGATAATTGGTTCAACGTAACCCAAAACTAGTCATCAAGTAAATAAAAAACACTTAATTCTGCACCTTTGGCTGTTTCTATATCAAACTGGTTAACATAAGTTGCTGTCCTGTTACTAACCTATCATGCTGAAAAATTCACTTTCTCTTTGGCCAGTGCATCTTTAGTGGCCCTGATTATTGCACCTACATCATCAATAAAGACAATTATTTCTGTTTCAGTGGTATAATGCAGCAGGTTGTCTAAATATAACACATTGACCAGTATCAAACTCTTTGAAAGTAGATTCCCCCTTCCCCGTCCAAATATGACTCTATATCAAAACTAACGGACCTGCCCTACATGAGTCCCTGGATCTTTACTAGTTAAATCTGAAGAAAACCAATTATTACATATGCCTATAGTGCCAATAAGAGTACATTTTGCGAAAAGAATGTTTTAATATGTGTAAAAAAGTGTCTTAGATGGCTCACAGAATATACTAATAGGTGATATTTTATCATTTAAATACTTTATTATGTTGTTTGTAAATTGATAAATGGCACTTGCAGTGAAAGGACCTTTCCAGAATCCAGATTGACCACTAAAACAAGAAAGCTGAATATGAATGGATATAACTCATTATCCAGTTACTGCAGGTGACATGTGGAGAAAGGATTTGCCACTTTCATTAAGGGAGGGAGGTGAACATACAAATAGGAACACTGTTATTCTTAGATTTTGCTTTGAACAGAGTTTTGAAGCTTGTGCACAGAGCAAGAAAAGCACGGAAAGTTGACAGTAAAACTCATAATATATAGGACACTAGTAAATAATTTTGTAACATTGGAAGCTGAAGAAGTTAATTAAAATTTGTGCTGCGGCTGGGACTCAAACCCAGGTCTTCTTGCTTACTAGGCAAATATGCTGACCACTATACCACCACAGCATTATGGTCAACATAGCTGCACGAACTACCCAAGTCAAATACCCTCTCCACCACAAACTCCAATTCACAGCTCCCCTTATATTGTCACTATTACCAGGGCTCTCTGACGTTGGCATAGCACCCCAGCATTGGACATAATGGAAAAGTGCAGTACTACATGTGATCATAAAGACCTTCAATTAAATTTTCCCTGAGACATTTAAATCTCTAATTTGTCTACAATAACGATGGAAGCTGAAGAAGTGAATTAAAATTTGTGCTTTGACTGGCCCTCAAACCTGGGTCTTCTTACTTACTAGGCAGATATGCTGACCATTACACCATCGCAGCATTATGGTCAACAGAGCTGCATGAACTACCCAAGTCATGTACCCTAGTTATTCATAAAACAACTTTATGTGTAACTGAACTTTTTAACTTCCACACAAAAAGAGGTATAGTAATAAATAGTAAATTTTTCAATTTAAATATTTTAGAATTATACTTGAGTCCTTTGTCATTCCACATACTGTAATCAAATTCCTCTCACCCAATCTGCAGCAAGCATTACTTGAGCCAACAGCATCACTATTGATAACATTTTTGTGGAAGTATCAAGACATAAATTATTCTGTAACTGATGGTTTCTCAGATCATATCTCTCAAGATGAACAGGTAAACTACATTAAATCTTACCATTACATCAGCAGCACCAATGCATAATTCATTAAAGTATTGGATGATGACCATCAAGTTGCATCTGTGGTAGCATCCTTCCTCAAACAGGGGCAGAGTGTTGTGTGGTAAACTGAGGTAACAGACCTGCTGATTATTGGACTCAGTGGGATATTATCCATACACACCCTTGCATTGTGACAACATTCCTCCATGCAGACTTCACAAACTGCATCAAGGCAGGCAAGCTAGCTAAATCCTAGTGCCAGGGGTGGAACACTGCTGAGGCAGCACGCTGTAAACAGCAGTCTGCTGAAGTAGTGAGCTAATGTTGCAGTGCATTGATCCTGTACATGACCAAGGGGGTCCCTGTCACAACAAAGTTTGGCACAGCCACCAGAAATACTCACAGCTCAGACCCAGTATCATTTTGTCTTCGACTAGTACTGACGCCAAGCCATGTTAAGTGCCAACTGACGGACCCAAGTAAGTCAACCACCTTCATCTAAGTCAAGCCACTACATCCACTAGCTGCCAGTCTGTAAGCTGCTGTTAGACCTGATGAGTACAAGCCTTCAGTTAGAGCTACCAAGAGGGACCACCTCCAGTCTGACTTCATCCAGTCTGAGTGTTTCCAAAAGATCTTGGGGTTGGAGCCTGTGTGTCGGTGCAGGACAAGCTAGACCGACTGCTTGAGCAGCTGCCTGTCCACTCCACACAAACGTGATTGCTAGCTATCAACACCTGATGTTTGCCCCAGGTCCACAATGTGCATGTTAACACTGCCGCTTCGCAGAGCCAGCACTCCTACCTGGTGACCGTGAACTGCTGCAGTCAAGCATATGGCCTTCTATTACGCTGAGGTAGTCACTGTTGCCTGGAGACCACCACACAGCATCAAGTCACCACCTTCAATCACTATATGAGCATCTTATTAAATATGAAAATGTATTTTCTAACTGAGCTCAATTTATTTCATGACAGTCGAGTTGTTGCTGTTTTATGACCCATTGCCCTGCATGTGCCATCCTGTGTTAAGGGGTAGCCAGCCTGGCAATTAAGCAGGTCTGCACCATCCACCTCATTAGATTTGGTAAAGCATCAGAGAAACTACACAAACAATACCCAAGAGGCTGCATGAAGACGTTAAAAGAGCTGGGAAAAGGTGAGAGTAATAAATAAAAGAAATTGAGGAATTAAAGAAGTATTTACAAAATACAGACTGGAATGACGCAAATAACACTGTTGTCCTAAAAAATTAAATGCTTCTACATGATGAGTTACTAGTAACATCAGAATATCAACAGAGTTTCAAAAATAAACTTATAAATATTGATACAATAAGCTGTACACTACTCTGAGCATTCTGGTTTTAAATCATAACAACATCTTGTCTTATTAAACAAACTGTTATCTTTTTGTTTAAGTTTGTTCACAAATGAAAATTGCATAAATCCTTATGGAGTGCTCCCTCGTACATACATTGTGACAACTTTTACATGGAGTTTCAGGACAAGTGACATACGGTCATGATAGGATGCCATCTGCCAGAGCAGAAATAGGCCAGACAGGGAAAAATGGCATCCAGTAGGTGTGGCCACCACTTTTTGGTGTTCTGTAACCTCTGCCATGTCACAGAATGACACACAATTTTTTCGTATGGAACAAACCATTAAAATATACAAGCATACAGTTTATATCACAAAGTTAACATATAAGAAACACATCTATTAACACTTTCAGGTCTTCAAACAAATTAGAAACTATTTCAAGATATATGAAAGTCAGACTGTCACTTGTCATCTTTATGATGAGTACAATCTAACCTTTTCCTAATATGGCGATATTTCAACCCTGAGTTTCGATCATAATGAGTTCTCCTCTCCTTTACGCAATCAGTCCCTTTCTTCACCATGTACAACAATTGATTGCTAATCAGTGAAGCATTATCATTGTTTAAGCGCATTTATGAGTTAATTGTCCAACAAACAGTAACAAATTTCAAAAAACTTTCATAATTAATATCATAAAAACATGCAGGGCACAGATGACTAAGATGAATTCAAGCATCCAGCTGAAAAACTTTTTTTTGAGTCATCAGTCTTCTGACTGGTTTGATGCGGCCCACCAAGAATTCCTTTCCTGTGCCAACCTCTTCATCTAAGAGTAGCAAATGCAAAATACCTCCTCAATTATCTACTGGATGTATTCCAATCTCTGTCTTCCTCTATTGTTTTTACCCTCTACAGCTCCCTCTAATACCATGGAGGTCTTAATAGATGTCCTATCATCCTGTCCCTTCTCCTTGTCAGTGTTTTCCACATATTCCTTTCCTCTCCAATTCTCTGCAGAGCCCGTTCATTCCTTACCTTATCAGCCCACCTAATTTTCAACATTCATCTGCAGCACCACATCTCAAATGCTCCGATTCTCTTCTGTTCTGGTTTTCCACAGTCCATGTTTCACTACCATACAATGCTGTGCACCAAACACTTATTCTCAGAAATTTCTTCCTCAAATTTAGGCCTGTGTTTGATACTAGTAGACTTCTCTCGGCCAGGAATGCCCTTTTTGCCAGTGCTAGTCTGCTTTTAATGTCCTCCTTGGTCCATCCATCATTGGTTATTTTGCTGCCTAGGTAGTAGAAATGTGGTGCTACAGAAGAATGCTGAAGATAAGGTGGGTAGATCACGTAACTAATGAGGAGGTATTGAATAGGACTGGGGAGAAGAGAAGTTTGTGGCACAACTTGACTAGAAGAAGGGATCGGTTGGTAGGACATGTTTTGAGGCATCAAGGGATCACAAATTTAGCATTGGAGGGCAGCGTGGAGGGTAAAAATCGTAGAGGGAGACCAAGAGATCAATACACTAAGCAGATTCAGAAGGATGTAGGTTGCAGTAGGTACTGGGAGATGAAGAAGCTTGCACAGGATAGAGTAGCATGGAGAGCTGCATCAAACCAGTCTCAGGACTGAAGACCACAACAACAAGGTAGTAGAATCACTGAACTCCATCTACACATGACCATCAATCCGGGATAAGTTCTTTGCTGTTCTCATTTCTAGTACTTCTCATTACTTTTGTCTTTCTTCAATTTACTCTCAATCCATATTCTGTACTCATTAGACTGTTCATTCCATCTAGGAGATTATGTGATTCTTCTTCACTTTCACTCAGGATAGCAATGTCATCAACGAATTGTATCATTGATATCCTTTCACCTTGAATATTAATTCCACTCTTGAATCTTTCTTTTATCTCCACCATTCCTTGTACAATGTACAGATTGAACACCCTTTTTAATCAGAGCACTTCGTTCTTGTTCATTCACTCTTATTATTCCCTCTTGGTTCTTGTATATATATTGTATATTATCTGTCTCTCACTATAGCTTACTCCTATTTTTCTCCGAATTTTGAACACCTCGCACCATTTTACATAGTCAAGCACTTTTTCCAGGTTGACAAATTATATGAAGGTGTCTTGATCTTTCTTTAGTCTTGCATCAATTATCAACCGCAACATCAGAACTGCCTCTCTGGCGCTTTTATCTTTCCTAAAGCCAAACTGTTCATCATGTAACACATCCTCAATTTTATTTTTCATTCTTATGCATATTATTCTTGTAAGTCACTTTGATGCGCGAGCTGTTAAGCTGATTGTGTGATAGTTCTCACATTTGTCAGCTCCTGCAGTCTTCAGAATTGTATGGGTGATATTTTTCCAAAAGTCAGATGGTATGTCACCAGACTCCTACATTCTACACACCAACATGAATAATTGTTTTGTTGTCACTCCTCCAAATGATTTTAGAAATTCTAATGGAATGTTATCTATCCCCTCTGCCTTATTTGATCTTAAGTCCTTCAAGGTTCTCTGAAATTCTGATTCTTGTACTGAATCCCCTCTCTCTTCTAAACCAACTTCTGTTTCTTCTTCTATCACATCAGACAAATCTTCCCCTCTCAGAGGCCTTCAATGTAATCTTTCCAGCCATCTGCTCTCTCCTTTGCATTTAACAGTGGAATTCCCATTGCACTCTTAATGTTACCACCCTTGCTTTTAATTTCACCGAAGGTTGTTTTGACTTTCCTATATGCTGAGTCAGTCCTTCCAACAATTATTTCTTTTTTTATTTCTTCATATTTTTTCATGCAGCCATTTCATATTAGCTTCCCTGCACTTCCTATTTATTTCAATCCCCAGTGACTTGCATTTCTGTATTCCTGAATTTCCCTAAACATTTTTGTACTTCCTTCTTTCAACAATCAACTGAAGTATTTCTTCTGTTACCCATGGTTTCTTCACAGTTACCCTCTTTGTACTTATGTTTTTCTTTCCAACTTCTGTGTTTGCCTTTTTTATAAATATCAATTCCTCTTCAACTGTACTGCCTACTGAGCTATTGATTATTGCTGTACCTATATCCTTTGAGCATATTCTGTAATTCCTTAGCACTGCCGTATCCCACTTCTTTGCATATGGATTCTTACTGACTAATCTCTTACACTTCAACCTACTCTTCATCACTAATACATTGTGATCTGAGTGTATATCTGCTCCTGGGTATGCCTTACAATCCAGTATCTGATTTCGGAATCTCTGTTTGACCATGATGTAATCTAACTGAAATCTTCCCATCTCACCTGGCCTTTTCCAAGTGTACTTCCTCCTCTTGTGATTCTTGAACAGAGTATTCATTATTACTAGCCAAAATTTATTACAGAACTCAACTAATCTCCTCTCTCATTGCTTGTCCCTAGCCCAAATTCTCAAGTAACCTTTTCTTCCACTCCTCCTACAACTGCATTCCAGTCCCCCATGACTATTAGATTTCATCTCCTTTTACATATTTTTTTACCATTTCAATATCCTCATACACTTTCTCCATCTCTTATCTTCAGCTCGCAACATCAGCATGTATACCTGAACTATCATTATCGGTGTTAGTTTGCTGTCAATTCTGACAAGAACACCCTATCACTGAACTGTTCACAGTAACACACACACTCTGCCCTACCTTCCTAGTCATAACGAATCCTACTCCTGTTATACTGTTTTCTGCTGCTGTTGATATTACCCTATACACATCTGACCAGAAACCCTTGTCTTCTTCCCATTTTTCTTCGCTGATCCCTACTATATCTAGGTTGAGCCTTTGAATTTCCCTTTTCAGATGTTCTAGCTTCCCTACCACATTCAAACTTCTGACATTCCACACCCTGACTCATAGAATGTAACCTTTTTTTGGTTATTCAATCTTTTTCTCTTGGTCACCTCCCCCCTGGCAGTCCCCTCCTGGAGATCTGAATGGGGGACTATTCCAGAATCTTTTGCCAATGGAGAGGTTGTCTTGACAATTTTTCAATTACAGGTCACATGTTCTGTGGATACACGTTATGTGTCTTTAATGCAGTGGTTTCCATTGCCTTCTGCATCATCATGCCATCGATCATTGCTGATTCCTCCAGCTTTAGGGGCAGTTTCCACCCCAAGGACCTCTGCACTCCTCCACACTCTTTGACAAGGCTGTTGGCAGGATGAGACTGACTTCTTATGCTAGAAGTCTTCATCTGCCAATGCTGATTATTTATCTAAATTTAAGCAGAGGCAGGTTTCGAACGCAGGATCAAGGAAATTTTGATTATTAATCGAAGACTCTTCCCCCCCCCCCCCCTCCCCTCCCCTGACCACAGGTTGTTGTATTTTTGTAACAAACAAATTGTAGAATGTGCCATCATCACATACCTCTTCCAGCCTCCAAAAACCCCAATGATCCATACCAGAACTGCTTTTCATAACAGAGTGCCACACAGGTGACCAGACTGGGTGACATTTAGCTATTTGGGCTACCAATGATAAAATTTTGAGCAACTTTTTTTTAAATAAATGTAACTATGTCATTTAGGTGATATTTTTGTTGTTCAATGCGATTTTTGGGTGACACAGGCAAATTGGAGTGTATTTTTGTGCACTGACTTTAGTTTAATGTTATTTGTAATGATGTTTACCACTATGCTGCCTCATGAAATACTGAAATATGTCAACCCAAAAGTTCTACCAGTCTCCTAATTATGACTCCAGTGCTAACTTTAAACTGCAACACTCAAGGAATTAGGCTATTATAGCAGGGCATACATATTTTTAATCTACCATAATGTTAGCAGATGAATCACAATTGGTTTTCCTCTTCTTTCTTGTCATGAACTTATGCATAATTAGAAACTATCATAACAGCACACAGCACGAAAACAATAAATTGCAGCGCTTACATTAAATTCAACAGCAAGTAAGAACTAAACTGATCAACAAAACAATAACTGACCTCAAGCAAGGCCAACAATGTACAGTAGTGTATCTTGCTAAAGTAGGGATGAGCGATAGCTGATGGGGTTATTGATATATCAACAGTTTAAATGTATTGATGGTCTTGCTGACTTATCAACAGTGCATACCCCTTTCTCATTATATGACTGAAAATTAAAATATCTTTTTTCAGTTTCACTGCATGGCAATTAGGTCACTTGTAATTTCATTGGGGGTGGGGTCCAGACACCCACATACTCTAAACTGAGCTGGTCCGGCAGCTTCCAGTCGATAATCAAATACCTTCATGTTGGAGAGAGTCTAACATCTTGAGGTAGGAAATAAGGGCTGATCCACAAACCATGCTGCCATAAAGTAACTGTGGACTGACAAATGCCCTGTAAAACTGCAAGAAGAGGGACCTGCCAGCTCCCCACATTTTCTGCAGAGGCATTTTAAAATATCCAATGATTTGAAGCCCTTTGTCCACAGGTCTTTGAGGTGTGGTAGCCAAGTTAATTTAGAATCAAGCATTAGGGCCAAAATGTGCACATTGTCCTTAAAATGAAAATATTGTCTCCCACTGTGAGTTCTGGTTGCTTAAACTTCAACGAGCACAGTTAAAACTGATACATGTAGTCTTCTCTAATGAAAACCTACAACAAGTTTTACTGGCCCAAGCTTCCAGCCTCCAGGTGGTCAACTGTAATTACCTCATTGTCATTGTAAGATCTGAGACAGAGTAGAAGACTGCAAAGTCATCCACAAACAATGAGCATTTAATAGGACTACCGCCCGTGGAGGTGGTGTTACTGATAGTGACTGCAAACAATGTGACAGTGAATACACTTCCTTTGGGAACCCCGCTCTCCTTAACACAGCAATCAGACAAGGGATCATCAGTGCAACATTGAAAGCACTGAAAAGATTGGATAAGAAGCAGCAGATGTCCAGGTGGACCCCATCCATGAAGAATATTGTACCTCCAAGTGATTTTGTACAGTTATTCAAGGTAAAAAGACCCACCAACCAGGTGTTGTTGTCTCCAGTACAATTAAGTTGTCAAGAGCAGAACTGAAGCACCTGAAACTGCATTGGGAGCAGCACAGATGACCTCTGCATTCAAGGAGACAGACGAGGCTGTGGTTGACCACGTGTTCTGGAACACTGTCTCCAGCTGTGGACAGAGCTGATTCCAGTTCTAAGACTGCATACATCCTCATTTCATACAATGTAGCAGAGCCTCCTCATCTCCTCAGTCCTACAAAACACCTGGAATACTCTGGTTCATCTCAATGACACAGTGACGGTAAAAAAATGATCAGTGCAAAGTTGAGCCATGTCTTCTGGGTGTGTCAACAAAACCCTATTTCTCAACAAGGCCGTAAGGGGATGTAAGCTGCCTTTGCCTGGAATTCATCTTACTGAGTCTCAAACTAGAGCAGTGGAAATGATCTGCTTAATGGAATTCACAAATTCCTTCCAGGAGTTCCTCTTAGTTCAAAAGGCAGATATTCTCTGAATGGATGAGACACTCGGTAATTCGACCCCTGGAGCAAGTGGTAGCCAAGCCACCCAGTACATTGTGTGCATTGAAATCCCCCACAAGGAGGAATGGGCAGAGAAGTGCCCAGAACAGTTCTGTCAGTGTACCTGCATCCAACAGATCATGAGGAGAACACTCTGTGATTATAACTGTTGTGAGAACTTCCACTGCAACTGCTTGTATGGCCCTGGCACAAGGACAGGAGAGGAATGGCTCTGACATTGACAAAAAACCCACACACTACCCTTAGTCCTGTCTCCATCGACATAAATGCTTCTTGTAGTCGTGATAGCCCCTTGATGCAAGTGTATCAATGACTTTAAAAGGAGTTTCTTGTAAGACATGCCGAATGGTCTCTGCTGGGCCGGGAGCTATAATTCTTCCAAATATGACTGGAAATCACTTAAGTTCCATGCAACACAGAAGTTCCTATGGGAGCCATTGATTAGCAATTATTGTCCTTGTCTTCCTTCCTCGGTGGAGGTAATTTATCCGAGAGGTCAGGGGGGAACATAAGACGGTGCCCGGCTCTCTGGTTCCTCCACGTGGATCTCAATATTCTCGACAGTAAAATAACCATCAGAAAGGGAGAAGGCTCATCAGTTGCCACTTTCTTTGACTTGGAACAACTTTCTGTGTACTGTTTTTCCTAACTTATGTGAAGTTGCTCACATTGGTAAAGGGGATGGCATAGTGGTCTTCTGACGGTGTACAGCTGTATGTGGTTTGAAGTGCCAGGTCTGTTGCTAACAGCTTCTGAAAGATTTCGGGTTCATATGAAGTGTGGCATAACCCTCAGAGTCACTGATGCACACAAACCATCCCACCCAGCACTAACTGTATAGTGGAAAAAAAGCTAGTTGATGAACAATATGTGTGGTTCCACAAGTTACTCTGTCTTGGATACTGTAAGAGTTACCAGTGGTGGGGATGGAGAGGTGGTAGTGGGGCGGGGGGGTTGCATTGGGCAGGCTTTACAGTGGAAACTATTGCTATTGCACAGGTAGGAACCATCATGTACGGACAGTGGTTTGGCGATGTCATTTTGTTCAACTAGGATGTTGGTTGATTTTAAATCGACTGAGGTTCAGATGTGGTTTTCAGTGACATGGAGGTAAATGTCCAGGATATGGAAAATGACCAGTTAAATTTGAGTTGGGAAAAGTAGTTCAGTTGTGGCAGGAAGTGGAGAAGTTGTCCTTCACCATGAATCTTGAGGAAAAAAATGCCTTTGATGACTCTGCTACCATGCCAGTGGGACCAGCTCTAGTTCTTTTGTGTCAGACAATTCTTTCCACATGGCTGAACATTATCTTTACGGAAACTTCTAAAATTAATGTTTTGTGTTATTTTATAGTTAAATTAGTACTGTAATACAATAATATTTTATAATGTTATGTCATTTCATTGAACTGCACATACATTCTTGCCATCTATTTTCATCACAGAGACCTCCTTCCATTGGATCCATGGAATACAACTAATGAAATATACAGGATATTTCAAATAGAATATACATATTTCAAATGCATGTATTTATTAAAGTGTAAGTCGTACAACTATGAAACTTGGGATACATATTTTGAATCTCACAAGTTTAGATTATAGACATTCAATATGTCCTCCACCAATAAGACAATCAATATTACATTGATACCTGAATTCCTCACGTACTCAGATAAACATGTCCATCATCACTGATGTTAAGGCTGTATGGATCAAGTTCTTCAACTCTTCTGGGTTCTGTGGTTGTGATGGTGTAGAAACGTTCTTAATGAAACCTCACAGTAATAAGTTGCAGGGTGTCAAATTTGGTGACCACGGAGGCCAGCTAAGTGCTACGTCGCTGGCTTTTTGGCAACCATTCCAACAGTTCGGTAGAGTTTCATTCAGACATTCACACACTTGGTGACTTCAGTGGTGAGGGGGGGGGGGGGGGATTTACCCAATATTGTTGAAAAATTAAGTTGTCCTCGTTCAGCCTCAGAAACAACCAGTTTTGCACCATAGCAAGATACTGCTGACTGTTAACTGTGTTTCCATCTAATAAGAATAGGCTGTAAACAAATGAGTGGGTTATCGCACAAAACACATTGACTTTGGGTGAATTTCGTACGTGTTCACTGTGTGCATGCAAGTTCTGTAGGCTTCAAATTCAAACATCATATTTGTTTACTTTTCTACTAAAGTGGATTGTTGCCTCATCACTGAACACAGTGGATTGTGCAAAAGTGTTATCATTGACAATAGCATTCTGAAGTTTGTCAGAAAATGCCAAACACTTCAGTTTGTTGCCATGACAAAGATACTGTAACAGATGAACTTTTGAAACTTCAGAACCCACTGACATCTCAAAACACACTAAACTGAAGTTGTAGGCAGTTGTAACTCCCACTGGCATGATATTTGACTTTTGTAGGACTATGCTGAAAAGCAGTCTGAATTTGTAAGATATTTTTGTTGCGAACACAAAGACTCTTCCCTTTACATACACAAGATAATTAAAATCTGTTGATATCATCTGCGAATGTTCCATCCATTTGGAGGGTCTGTTTGGTACCTCAACTTGAAATGACTTTGCAACGTCGAGAACACACAATTATTTCTGCATGGAGAAGCCATTTTGCAACAGGTGATGGTACCCAAGTAAACAGAAGACAACTGACATCTAGCAGCAATGAATATGAACACTGTTCTAAATTAGATAGCACATGTTGTCTACTTTAGAAGGATGCCTTTCCGGCAAAAGCTGACATGTTTAGCAGTTTTTTGTTGTGCCTATCTGTGGCTCAACATCTCTATATGATGAACAAAAGTCTGTCCTTTACATTAACACTGCCATTATTCCATCCTAGATTTTCCCTAGTTTGATTGTGGCAATGAATATGGACTAGACTATGCATTTGGTTTTCCAATAACTGAGCCATGGCACAGCAATCAATAGTTTTGACAATATAATAATTTGTAATACATACATTCTTTTTGAAACACCCTGTATTACAATGCAATGTAGAAATGCTCAAGCAATCTTGGATAAATTACCTTTTTAAAGAGTTGTGAAAAATATACTCCCATGTTTAGAAAAAACAGAATGCCTTGAATGACTAGAAATAGGACGTTCTTATTCACAGGACATGTACATTAGTATACTCTGCAGAAATGATTAGTATCTGGATCACGTCGGTCCACAGGTTCAAGATCAACATCAATATTGCAGCACACCACCATTGAGGAAAATGTGTCTGCGGCTGGAGGTAATGGATCGGTGCGACATGAGTAGACATGCAGGATGCCTCGCAGATGTATGAGTGAACTGTACCACCAAATCAGTGAGTTTGAGAGAGGGCGCATCATTGGCCTGAGAGAATGTGATGCATCCATCGGGGAAACTAATGCTCATGTGGGACGAATTATCTTGGTAGTGCAACCAATGTGTGCAGAATGATTCGCGGAAGGTCGTAGAACACAAGATGGGTCAGGTCGTATCACCCCCCCCTCCCATCCCCCCCCCCCACCCGAGAAGATCGACACCACATCTGAATGGCATTGCAGAACAGATCTGCGTCCTCCTCGGTTATGGTGCAACAGTTGAACACACCGTACCTTACCGGGGGTGACAGTCCGTCACTGTTGGTTACAGCATGGATTATGTGTGAGTCATCCACTTACCAGTCTACTTTTGACAAATCTGCAGAAACATTCTAAATGGCAATGGTGTATGGAACGATGTCAGTGGGGACAGGAAAGGCCTCAGATAGCGTTTTCGGATGAATGCACATTCTGTTGTTTGAAAATGATGGCCACATTTTTGTTCGTTGCAGACAGGAGGAGCAGCATCACAGCAACTGCATTCACACCAGACATACAGTGCCAACTCAAGGCCTTATGATGTGTGGTGCTATTGGGTAAAACCACAAATCGCAGTTGCTGTGTGTCCAGGGTACTGTGACCAGTGTGACTTACGTGAATGACATCCTGCAACCCGTAGTCATACCCATTTTGCACGTCACCCGAGACGCCAGTTTTCAGCAACACAATGCATGACCACGTGCTGCTGCGTGAACATGTGCCTTCTTAGTGTCACAGAATATCAGCCTTTTTGCCCTGGCCTGCCAGATCACCAGACTCATCATCAATTGAAAATTTGTGGGATATGCTGAAATGAGGGGTGCAGCGCTGTGACCCACTCTCAACCACCACAGATGAACTTCGGAACTAGGTGAATGCAGCACAGATTGCTACACAACAGGACTCGATTTGCGCCTTATATGCACTGATACCATCATGCATGGAACAAGTTATCAGGATCCATGGCGGACCCTGTGCCTACTAGGCAAAAGGACACATGCTGAACTGAGGTGACAGAAATGCTGATCATTCCTGCAGGACATACTAATGTACATGTCCTGTGAATATGAACTTCCTATCTTTAGTCATTCAGGGTGTTCTGTTTTTCTGGAACATGGGTGTATTAACTATGAAACGAGTCAATAATTATTCATATCTGCATTACTTCGGTTTTCATAGCTGTGTTCAACAACAAAAGGTAAAGTCTGTGGTTCAAGCCCATGACCAGGCTATTGGCCTGACTGTACTGCCACATGTTCAAAAGCAACAAACAAATCTTTCTTGAAAAACTCCTTCTGAAATTTATCATTACATATATAACATAATGTAACAATTATGTCAGAACAAGCTTTTAGAATTTTGCTTGAAATATTATCAACTATACCTTTGTTGTTAGTATTTTGAAGAAATTAAGAAAATGACTTTCCATGAAGCTGTTGTCATAGAACAAAATGAACTGGATTTTTCAATATTATGTGATCTATACTTGTCCTAGTCGTTATTTATAGTTACATTTCCCTTAGTATATATAATTTTATATTGGTGGCACACTTTGTATTTTTCATTGGGAAGTTTCTGTTATGGAGGGAGAGAGATTTATCCAGAAATTATTTATATTAGAATGGTCATCTAACACATTTTAGATCACTCAGTTCTGCAGATTCATAATTGTGAAGTCATTATTTACTCTTTTTTTCTGGTCAACAAGTCTTTAAATCACTGCAAAGTCTTCTGGAGATAACTAGCCTTCCTGAACTGAGATCTTGTTTACAATTTAGTGGTAATTGAGTGAACATTAAACTGTTTCAGATGGAGTCATATTCTGCATGTTCCATGTAACTGAATTTCGATTGTTTAAACTTATGCTGACAAAGAGTTGGGAGAACATGTGTACAGAGTCTTTGACTGGAGTACACACAAATAATGAGATGACAATAAGACTGACCATCAGATCACCCTCTCTACAATGCAGGTGTTCATGATGACTGTGAATGAAATGAGCCTGTCTTTTCAAAATCGAAACTGCACCCACCCAAAATGAATTAATTAGGGCTGAGCACAACGGCCATTGCATGCTATGCAGTGAGCCTCTCTTCATAGTCCTATCAGCTGACGGGAAACGCAGCCATGGTTTCGGAATAAGCTGACGGTGATGCTAAAGAAGAAAGACGTGGTGAGCAAATGGTTGCCAACACAATAGTGCTACAGGACCCTGGTTTTTACTGTTTGTTTTATCCTGAAGCATAGCACAACACAAAAGATATTGCTATGTTAAGACTACGGAAAATGAAATACCAGACTCTTCTGTGAAAATATCTGTATAGTGATACTGTCCAAGACAGTACAAGATCTGTGGCTATGTGGGCTGCTCTTGATCAGCATCTAATTAGACACAGAAGGGTCACTAAACATATGTTACTCACATGATTCTTGAATGGCTTGCCACATTTGTTGTATTGGTGCGTGCCACACTGCTTGTTTGTTTGTTTGTTTCTGTCATGCAGAACCGATACCGTCACAGCTGGAGTGCTAGTTATTCTCCATAATTTTCTGTCCGTCAAGAGAAAATGTTCAACAAAATATCTAAGTCGATTAATTTGAGAATGCTCAACTCAATAGTGTACGTAAGGTTTCACTTACGAAAATATTTAGTTTGTAACAAGAAACAGATTAATGCTTGTTTTTGAGGTGTTAAAATATAGCCCCCTTTAATGGCATCCAAACTGGATACTTAACTTGCTATTTCTTGATGATCATATTTAGAGATGTGTAGGCTGCTGTAAACTGCCTCCACCTTAAAGTAAGTCTGGGCTCTTTGTAATATCAGGATCAACACGTCAGGTTATCAAATCTAGTAACTGATGTAGCCGAAACGTAAATGAACTTAATAATTTGTTTATTTGCGCCATAAAGATGACTTAACACTGACCGTACAAAATCTTGAGACAACAGTACTCTTACCATGGATGCTCCCACTGTACCTTGTATGTGTTTTAACAACTGAAACAGGAGAGCATTCATTGTTTCAAACAGTAATTTTAAACCTCTCCTCATTTTTTTGGACATGTATCCGAGATATTTTCAACTGATGTTCCGATGTTCTGGCTGAGAATCTTTGAAATATTCTCAAGGTGATGCACTTGGAAGTTTTAAAATCTCTGTCTGCCTGCTTAGCTGAGTGAAAACATGTTTGCCTACCACGCAGCAGGCCCAGGATCAATTCTTGGCCACGGTGGAGATTTTCTCCGTATGTGGACTGGTTTTGTGTTATCATCACCACCACCACCACCACCACCACCACCATCTTTTCATCATCACCAACATGCAAGTCGTCTAATGTGGCATCACCTGGAATAAGACTTGTAACTCAGGTGGCCGAACTCCCCTGGATATGGCGTTCCAGCCACCAATGCCACACGATCATTTTCTTTAAAAAATCTCTTTACACACTGTGGAGTAAACGCACTTAGCATCATGTCATAGATAAAACTTGATGGATATAAAAGTAAAACAAAGCAAGTGTAGATTCAGTGAATCCACAGCACTTACAAAGTGTTATTGATAATTATAGATGGCATGAAGACTTTCAATATTTTCTTTGAGAGACAGACATGAAAAAATGGTTACCATGATTTGTCAATTTGGAAACCCTCGTCTCAGATGAGCCAGTTGTCTGCTAATTGTATTTCCATGGCTTTCTTGGCCACTGAATCTCAGTACGAGGGGGCTGTGACCAGTATCTTAATTTTCCCATAATCCATGGAATTAAAGTTGAAATACAATATTCAGCCACAGTTGTATAAGATAGGTGTATTACTTGTGTTCACTCCAATTTTCTTTTACAGTGTGTATCGTTTGTCTTATGCACCTTTTACCACACTTACATGGAATTTCATATACACTCACCTTTTGTAAAAGCAGATTACTCTTCACAAATCCCAGAAGAGCTGCTGTCTTAGCCTAATAAACTGACATTGACCTTACAAAGTCTGAGACAATACAAGCCACATCATGGCTTTATTGTTTCAAACAGTAATTTTGAAGTTTACAATTAAAAGTTGACTGGGTTTCTTAAACAACTTACAGAATTTATACTTAAAACTGTCACAATCTTTCTAAAATGGTTAACATGCCAAAATAATACAGTTATTATCACCAAAATAAAGGGTGTACATAAAGTTCAGGAACACTTTTAATTATTTATTGCACAAGAACCAAACATTGTACAAATATCATACATATGTAATTTTGTAGAGAAACCCTGAAAGTTTTTTTTTTGTTTTGTTTTCATGTATACCGCCATAACGTAGTTTGGTAATTTGCCAATAGTCTGTGCTAGTCGCAAACATGGTGACTTCAGGTGCAGAGCGAGCTTTCTGGGTGTTGAGTTCAGGTGCAGAGTGAGCTTTCTGGTTGTTGGAGTTCGACAACAACAAGTGTGTTACAGCTGTTCAATGGATGTTTAGAACCAAGTACAGTAAGAAGCACCAACAAGGAAGGCCATTTACCACTAGCATAACAAATTCATAACAATAGGATGATTGTGCTCGGCAAAGAGAAGCAGATGTCCCAGTGTGAATGAAGTGAATGTGGAGCGCGTGCAAGAGACATTCATAAGAAGTCCAAAGAAATGGTGGCTGTGCCTCGTCATGCATCATGCATCCCATGAACTCAAAATGGCTCCAATGACAGTTTGGAAAGCTCTGCGACAAAAGCTGTCTATGAAACCATTCAAATTGGAGCTAGTGCAGAAGCTCGATGATGATGACAAAGACAAGCAATTTGAGTTTTGTTCGCAGTTGCAACAATTGAATGAGGATGATGATGGCATTGTTGATCGCTTAATTTTTTGCAATGAAGACACTTTTCACACTAATGGGAAAGTGAACAGGCATAATTGTCGAACCTGGGGTACAAAGCATCGACACCAATGCATTGAATTTGAGAGTGATTCCCCAAAGGTAAATGTTTCTTGTGCCTTGTCACGTCGAAAACTGTATGGGCCATTCTTCTTTGCCGAGTGCACTGCCACTGGATATTCCTCCTTGGACATGTTGCAGCAATGGCTGATGCCTCAAATGCAATCAAACTATCCATTCATCTTTCAGCAGGACGGGGCTCCACCCCATTTCCATCGTGAAGTTCATGGGTATCTGAAGACGGAGCTGCCGCAGCAATGGTTTGGCTGAGCTACTGAAGGGGAGAGCTGTTTCGTGAAACAGCCTCCCCGATCACCAGATCTAACGCCGTGTGACTTTTTTCTGTGGGGCCACATTAAAGATATGGTGTATGTACCGCCTCTACCACATGATGTAGCACAGATCTGGGAGAGAATATGGGAAGCGACTGCCACAGTCGACGATTCCATGCTGGGACAGGTATAGCACGAATTAGATTACCGTATTGATGTCTGCCAGGTCACTCATGGATCGCATATCTAAAGTTTATAAAAACAACGTTCAGAATTTCTCTTCAAAATGCAATTGTATGACAACTGTATAATGTTTAGTTCATGCGCAATAAATAACTGAAAGTGTTCCCAGACTTCATGTAGATACTAACAAGAATCCTGCATCTTTAAACTTAGCTGAACAATAATTACAATCAGTTTCTGAGTACTAAGTTTGTAAGTGCAGGCTTTTACATTTGTTTACATCTGTTGCACATACTTTTGGATAGTAGCTCTACTTCACCACATTTTTATTACATTTTATGGTCCAGGTAGTCCAATCACGTTAATATATTGAGTTTACAGTGTAACAGTGGATGCTCAAGTGTTTGTACTACTTTGTGTAAACATCACGGTATAGCATGAGGTACTTCAATACAGTTAGAATCACAGTTTTCGTTGAGAGTCATCCCATTCTGCTACTTTACAATATGAAGAGCAGTGTTTGTTCAACTGCATCCACAGACTGCAAAAATTGGGTACACAACAAATCACAGAGCCAAATAAAGGAACATCATGTACTGAGTGACAAACAGGAGAAGTTTCATAGAATCATGAGTCTGCCACTGGTTTCCCTGTTCAACGTAAGATTACTAGTATCATTAAGACTTTTCAAACTGTAAATGATGGATTATAGCAAAAAAAAAAAAGGGACAGATTGCCACTAACCCTATAGAGGAACCGTTGAGTCATAGAGAGGTGCAATGAAAACGACCACTAAACATTTAAACTCTCGAACACAAAAGATCCCCAGCCCTGCTGCGGCTGTTCAGTCAGTTATATGCTGTCCTTCAGAGGATCTGGGTTATGTACAGTCATGTCAACATCTACATGTGTCAGAGTTATTTTGATATTATTAATTTTCATTAAAAAGTTTGGAAGGAGAGCTGGGCTTAAGCACCTCCCCGTCAATCCCCAACCCCGCCCCATCTCACCTTGTTAGAGCCCCTGAATAACAGGGAAGAAAGGTGGAACACAGCTGAACAATCAAAATGAAGAAGAAGATTGCCTGTACTTTGTGTGTGTGTGTGTGTGTGTGTGTGTGTGTGTGTGTGTGTGTGTGTGTGTCTAAATATTTGCTGTCTATCAATATGTTTACCAGATGGTAATCTCTAAGACGAAAACCAGTGTCAAAAAGAAAATTATATCAGCATTATGTTAGTGTTACTGGTTTCATAACATTGTTCTTCAAATCGTATTTAGTGACTGCAGTGATACCAATTTAGAATAGAAACAGCAAGCTAGACATCAGTAAATGAGTTACAAACAAGACTATACAGGGTGAGCCTAAAAGGTCTTTACAACTTTGGAATCATATTGAAGCTTATTGAGATAACTTACAAACAACTTCAGGTTTGGTTCATGTAGTACATTAATACATTCGCTCACGGAAGTTCAAGGTTTCTTCGATAATTGCTTCCTTGGTCCCACGAAGGGCCAAACGCATGGCCACTTCACTCCCGAAACTTGATGCAACTGGATTTCTTTCTCTGAGGTTTTATTAAAGACTGTGTGCATGTTACTCCCCTATCAAAGTATTTAGCTGACCTGAAAAATTGAATCTACACTGCTGCAACAAGTGTAGGAAGAAACTGATTTACCAGTGTGGTGTCTGCTGCATCACAAATGCTAGTCACACTGAAATAAAATTACAAAATATGACGGTTGTTATAAAATGACACCTGTAGAGTGACAAGAAAGACACACCTACTTTTAAACTGACAAATGATATTTAGTTAACATTAAAATAAATAAAACTCCCAGGGTTTGTACATTCGTTTTTACTACACAAGAAAATACTGGCTCAAAGAGACAGTTGGTACTGTTTATTTCTAACACTCTTTTTTATATTAGGTTAGATGTCGGCGACTTAACATTTGTACATGGGCAAGCAGAGGGAAGGAGGTTGTGGCAACCAGCCTATTACGACAATGAACAGGAGGTTGAGCAGTCAGGACTTGTAAGTGGACATCCAGGCCTGCCGTTAAATGATAGAACAGGAAATTAGGTAAAATAAATAGTATATACTTCATTGTATGGTATACGAAGAGTGCACCTAAGGTCAGAAGTTACCACGTGTAGGCCAGTCTAGGAGGATACACAACTAAGTAAGTGGGCATTGGATGGCGAGGCGGTTCATGTTAACTTATGTTGGTGGCCAATCATGGAACACAGAGCCAGAGGCTCTGCTCCCCACGGAATACTTCTGTTCTGCTCGAGGTCTGAATCGCAAGAGAGAGAGAGAGAGAGAGAAACAACTGTGTTCTGCACTCCAGAATCCTCCAGTGCCCACACATGACCTGTAACCCACATACGCTATTGACTAAAATCAATGGCATGTATTTGCTAGCAGTTTCAGCATGGGGCTCAAGACATCTCTTGTCAGCAGCTTTAACTGGACAGAACTGCCTCGGTTCTCAAACACAGGCAATTTGTGTCATGTAGGCACAACTGAAGTTGCTCTGGGAGAAAACTTGTAAAGATCTGACTGGAACCTTTGAAATAAATGTTTTAAACCAATTCCCTAAAATATTCCCTTGACTGGCTGCCACCCTGTACACATTATAAGTAATACTTACGAGTTCATTCGATTCACAGATTTTGTTTTCATTGTTACCAAAGTATAATACCTATCTTCATGTCTGTAAGTTATGCAAATTGTAACTGGTATTACTAAACCTTTTCCCATTTTATGAAAATCTTTTGTGTGGGTGTTGTGTTTGTGAAATCCAAGAAATTGCACTTTGACTTGAATTTCACTAAAAGAAAATATTTCTTTATTCACTGAAAATTGTCTTAATCAGGAAGACAGTTGCTGATATAATATTGTACTGCTGACAAATATGACTGGATGGACAGCAAAAGAAATAAACCAAAGAGTAAAAAAGTCTAAAGCACTTTTCCAAACAATATCTCTGACATATCTGAAACTGCAAGTTACCAGTTTTGACTTATGGCAGTCAGACATAGATTTTCAATTCAAAATTATTGCTCTAAGAGCAATGAAGAGAAGCATGACAGAAATTAACAGAATCTATGGAAAATCAAGCTTGTTGGGGAAGAGATTGGATTAAAGAATTAAATCACATTGCAATGGAAATGAAATGGAGATGGGCAAGAGATGCAACCACACAAATTGATGGTAGGTGCACTAGGCACGTTCCTTCCTGGATTCAGAGATACAAGAAAATTTCACAGTGTCATCCTAATGAAAAGTGGATAGATGACGTAAGAAATCATGCAGGAATCAAAGGGGTGTGTGTAGCCAAATACAGCACTGCATGGAAAAGCATAGAAGTGACCCTTATCCAGCAGTGCAAAATCAAATTTCTGGTGACATTGCAATAAATATTAGTATCCCATGAAATAGTGATAATAGGAATTAAGTTAAAAGTTCAAGTTCTGCATACTGGCCATAGGCTGGTCAATCAGATGAAATCAACCTCCAAGTCATCCTCCACCAACGGCTTCATCAGATGTGATATGGAGAGGCATTTGGTCAGCAAACTCCTCTCCTGATTGTCGTAGTCTGGTTTCTTGACCTTGGAACCATTACAAATTGGTTGAGTAGCTCCTGAGTTGACCTTATGAGGCTGAGTACACCCCGTACCAGTCCTCCCAACAAGGAAAAATTCCTGGCAGTACCAGGAATTGAATCAGAGCCCTATGCATGGCAGTTAGCCATGCTGACCACTCAGCTAAAGAGATGAACCAATAAAAGGGATTACTTTTTTACAAATAATTTTGAGTCATCACCGGAACAAATTAAAACTCACTCTTATTTTTACCCCAAGTGTAATAAGCCCCAGGTTATAAACCATTGCTCTATTATAATGTACATGACATGACATTACTGGCAAGTTTGCAACAAGAAACGAATGTTAACAAGGGCATAAAAGCACACAACACTGCATATTATCTGTACTTTGTAAGTGTATTTCCTTTAGAAAAAAATATACAAATTTATAAAAGACTTCTGATAACATATCAGTGTTGAAGAACTCTGCTAACAATTCAACATTCTAACAAGGCTGCTAGAAACTGATTGCACCTGGCAGAATGTGGAAATGATATGATTCTTTAGTTTCTCCTGCTGTAATAGTAGAAGCAAATGATGGAAAAGGAGAGTAAAATTATCTGCTGAAATACATCGAAAAGTATTCTTATTCTCTAAAATAAACATTTATATTATTTAAATTATTATAAATATTTCTGTAATATCATATACACCATTTACACCACACAAAATCACAAATGGAAATTAATACAGAACTCAATACAAAAGTAAACGAAAAGCTACACAAATTGATATCATAGGTGCATTACCTCTCATTTACCTGACAGTCAGACTTATACAAAACATGGCATAGAGATTCATGGACTCTTATCAAGATATGTAACAATCAGTTACTAAGCTTCTTATTCAACAGATCACTGTACAGTATAACACTGCAGAACTCAAACTGTGTGATGCTCTACACATGCCTGTACACAATTCCAGTTTGTACAAGCTTAGTAGATCTATCGTGTATCAGCAATTACAGTTTTACCCAAACAATTGATGTTACATTTCAGCTCTAAGTGGTTTTAACTTCCTCTTCCTGTCTTCAGCACATGTTTTTGTTGCATCCTTTGTGTATCAGGCACCTGAAGAAAGGGGCCTTGGTTGCCAAAACTGATCACTGTATAAATCTCTATCTATTACAATCTTCACTTTTGTGACTAAATCATGTCTAAACTAAATGTTCCAGATTTTTATCCTTTGATATGTGGCCCTGTTTAAAAATTCAATATCAACTTCATTTAACAGCAAGCAATTCAGACTTTTTAAACCAAAGATTGTCTTTTTGGAGAATACACCATGAAACATACCACGTGAAGACATGTCAACAATATATTTTATTCACCGTATTGCTCATAATGAGCTATGGTTGCTTGGTGGATGAAGTATAGCTTAAGCTAGCTTTTCAATCTGATCTCTGTCAAAAACTGTATAGCATCCCTTCCAGCACAACCAAGAAAAAGTTTATAGGTTCATATGCTTCTAATTGCCCTTAGGTATGCAGTACAGTTTCAGACATTCTCAAGTTTCATCCTTCATACAAATGTTTAATTAGAACACAAGCAAAACAGAAATTTTCACAACTGTGAAAAAAAGACAGAAAGAAGGTAAAATACAGAATATGCAGATTATTGCTAAATAATATCTCAAAAAGACAATTTTCATCTCTGCGAGGGCATAATTTCTTACAACGTTTGTATCCTTCCTTACATGTAGTGAAATATGAAAACTAGTTCCTCCGTATCTTTGCCTCCCATTTTATCATGTATCTGACAGAATATTTCACTAATATACAGAATATTTCACTAATATACGAGTAAAATGATGGTCATCATGTCGTAAATATTATTTTTTTTTCGTATTCTTTGCACTATTTGAACAGAGAAACACTTCTGTAATGAAAGGCATATTTCATTTTTCTGTCCCTCCCTCTACAAATTTCATTACTGCAGGACTAGGGTGCCAAGATAAAGAATGCTGCAGAAAGACTGACATATCCACAGATTCAAGGTTGTTAATGGATGACATATTTTACTTCTGGTTAAGTGTTTGCTGTGTTCATCATACCTGAAATATTAGCAAGGGAGCATCTGCAGAGTTTGAAATGGAAGAAGAGAGGCTGTGGGAGATTGAAGTAATGAGACAATCTGCAATGCATCCCTGGGTGGAGCAACTGAAAGAGGACTGCCCACAAAATATGTATGTAGATGATGAACCTGTTTCAAGGTTCCAACTGAGATACAGTTCTAACAAACCAAAAATCTTGGATTACATTTCACCAAAGTGCAAGATTATATGACAACACTAATAACAGCAAAAAGAAAATTTCATTGAGAAAACAGAACAATTACCCTCTGAAAAAGATATTGTCTGCAGTTTCACAATCATCATTACTCGTGACAAGTGTTTGTCATTTCTAAACAATCCAGCTATGTAACTGGAAATTTTATCTCCTTGTAAAGAAGTTAATACAGTTGAAAGCTGAGTAGAAAGACAATTGCTTTTCCCATGTTACTTCATCCTATATTCACAAGAGATCATATAATATGAAGGATTCAGCAATGTTTCATTTTAAACAGTGCTCCTTTACTTGTGTGTTTTAAGGTTAGAAACATTCTGAAAATTACCTCACAACATAATTCAAATCTAGCCACGACTGGACAGGAATCAACAGTGACAGTGAAAACTGTCCTTCTTTTGGAGGATTCAGAGAAGTTAATGAAACTCGAATCAAGACACGTAAGACAGGTATTTAATATAATTATAAAAACAACTTTTGGTCAACCAGCTAAACTGCATTTTATATCTGAAACCCTAACTGTTGCATTTTCTGTTGTGTGCTGCCTCAATGATGGTGCAATCTTTCATCTTGATACATTTGGTTTTTCAGTCCGTTGTCCCCCCCCCCGGTTCCCCCCCCCCCCCCCCTACCTCCACCACCATCTTAATTTACTCAACTAGTCCATCAACTTTCATTTTATTCCCAATCCAATCCAATCTTAACTTTCAGTACCTTTTCTTCCTGAAGCTACAAGAAAAGAAAATATATATATATAAATTGAAGAAACAAAGGAAATAAGAACTTTAATATTAGAATAAAGGAATTCTATGAGAAAACAACTTCCAGCGCACATTCAAGAGAATAAAAGGTGAGTATGTCACTAAATATTGATTCATGATTAAAGATTGTCATTGCTGAGATTTGTATAAATTCTTCCACTGCAACACAAGCCTGATGTTTTGCTGAATTTCACACAGAATCTATTTCTATTACTTTGTTAGAATTGCTTCTTCATCCAAATCCCATGAGTGGTTCAGCCTCCTAATACTTTCAGGTGTCAATTTCAAACTTTCTGGGATAAATGCAGAACTTTGTCTCGCAAAAACATATGAGAACCTGTAAAGACAGAAGAAAGGTTAAAAACTGCAAAATGATTTACAAACTGAAACTGTTTCCTTTTTATCCCGCCTATATATACTCAATAATACGTAACCCACTTCCAAACTATAACAAAAAAAAAGTTCCGCTTTCAACACTACCGCTGCTATAAAATCCACCGTTTCTAGTTCACAAACAGTTCCTTTCACCTATTAAACAACCATTTCGGCTAGTTCTAATAACTTTCGCTTTATTTCCATTTCCGTTTTTCCCAAATCATTGATCATTTTTAGCCGCTTCCAACAGGTTTTAACGTCACTATTTCTTCGTCAGACAATTGTTAGCCTTATCCTCATAATCTGCCACCACAAAACCACTCCTTTTAATACATTTACACGTAGTTTTTTCGAAATTTTCCCGAATTTCTCCACTCTTTAACATGTTTTGGCGGCAACACAACCACCTAACCTTTATGCACATCGTTGTCTACCAAGCCAAGTTCACCACAGGATCAACACAGCCCAGCTTTAACCAACACTTTTTCGCCTTTTTTCACACCATATCTCCAGTAGCTTTCTAGTTCACATTTATCTCTCCCCATATATTTTTATTTTCATTTTTATTTTCATTTTCATTTCAGCCTCATGTTACACTTTCCACCTTCTAATACCATGTCACCCTCACAACACCCCCACAACGACCCCATTAAGTTTTATTTACATTCCCTCCGCAAACATGCCTTCGCCCTAGCCAGATTACGCTCCCATATTTTATTTTCTCAGGCTTGTCTGATATTTGGCATTACGCCCAAAGGCCTCACACTTACAGTTCCCATCTCTGGCTGCAACCCTTCTTTCCATCAGTCCCTATACCAGTTCCAAACTGAACAATCAATTGCCCTCACCCACCTAATCCTTCACCTACTCATCAATTCAGCCAATGAACACACCCGTCAACTCCTATCCTTAATAAAAGTCCTCAATCTTTCCTCTCCCACATCCACACCAGCTGTTCAGAGCATCCTCCTACAGGCCAACCGCAAATTAGAACAGCATGCCACCCTCCACCTCAAAAAACTATCCAATCTCCTGGTTTCCCACCTCCGGAAAGGCAACTCACTCACCCTTCACAACCTTTCCAGCAAACCTCAACCTCCTCTCATTGCACACAAACCCGGTCTCTCCCATCTACTCAATCTCCCACTTCCAGCTCCACTCCCTCCAAAACCTCAAAATTCCAATCAACACAATCTGGAACCACAACACCCCAATTCAGTAGTTAACCTTTCCTCCAAACCTCTCCCCCAATCCGAAACCTCTGTCCTATCCAAAGGCCTCACCTTCAGCCCCACTCCCAGATTCAACCAAACAGCCCTCGTCAAAGATTTACTGTCCTACACTCGTACTCTCTGCTGGAAATATCACTTTGCCACGAAGAAAAATGATCCTAATCCTACTCCTAATGATCCAACTCCCCAAGACACTATCCAAATTGAACCCCGCCTGGAACAGTTCCGTCCTCCGTCACAGTGAGACCCACCTCCTCTTCCTCAAAATCACCCTCTCCAAACCTTCCAGGAATTTCTGACTTCCAACCTTGCTTCTCAATCCTTCTTAAAAAAACTTAATCCTACTCCCAACATCACCACTGCTGAAGCCCAAGCTATCCGTGATCTGAAGGCTGACCGATCCATTGTCATTCTTCCGGCGGACAAGGGTTCCACGACCGTGGTACTTGATCGTCGGGAGTATGTGGCTGAGGGACTGCGTAAGCTTTCAGACAACACCACATACAAAGTTTGCCAAGGTAATACCATTCCTGATGTCCAGGCGGAGCTTCAAGGAATCCTCAGAACCTTAGGCCCCCTACAAAACCTTTCACCTGACTCCATCAACCTCCTAACCCCACCGACACCCTGCACCCCTACCTTCTACCTTCTTCCTAAAATTCACAAACCCAATCATCCCAGCCACCCCATTGCAGCTGGTTACCAAGCCCCCACAGAACGTATCTCTGCATACGTAGATCAACACCTTCAACCCATTACATGCAGTCTCCCATCCTTCATCAAAAGACACCAACCACTTTCTTGAACGCCTGGAATCCTTACCCAATCTGTTACCCCCAGAAACCATCCTTGTAACCATTGATGCCACTTCCTTACACACAAATATTCCGCACGTCCAGGGCCTCGCTGCGATGGAGCACTTCCTGTCACGCCGATCACGTGCCACCCTACCTAAAACCTCTTTCCTCATTACCTTAGCCAGCTTGATCCTGACCCACAACTTTTTCACTTTTGAAGGCCAGACATACCAACAATTAAAGGGAACAGCCATGGGTACCAGGATGGCCCCCTCGTATGCCAACCTATTCATGGGTCGCTTAGAGGAAGCCTTCTTGGTTACCCAGGCCTGCCAACCCAAAGTTTGGTACAGATTTATTGATGACATCTTCATGATCTGGACTCACAGTGAAGAAGAACTCCAGAATTTCCTCTCCAACCTCAACTCCTTTGGTTCCATCAGATTCATCTGGTCCTACTCCAAATCCCATGCCACTTTCCTTGCCGTTGACCTCCATCTGTCCAATGGCCAGCTTCACACGTCCGTCTACGTCAAACCCTCCAACAAGCAACAGTACCTCCATTATGACAGCTGCCACCCATTCCACATCAAACAGTCCCTTCCCTACAGCCTAGGTCTTCGTGGCAAACGAATCTGCTCCAGTCCGGAATCCCTGAACCATTACACCAACAACCTGAAAACAGCTTTTGCATCCCGCAACTACCCTCCCGACCTGGTACAGAAGCAAATAACCAGAGCCACTTCCTCATCCCCTCAAACCCAGAACCTCCCACAGAAGAACCACAAAAGTACCCCACTTGTGACAGGATACTTTCAGGGACTGGATCAGACTCTGAATGTGGCTCTCCAGCAGGGATACGACTTCCTCAAATCCTGCCCTGAAATGAGATCCATCCTTCATGAAATCCTCCCCTCTCCACCAAGAGTGTCTTTCCGCCGTCCACCTAACCTTCGTAACCTCTTAGTTCATCCCTATGAAATCCCCAAACCACCTTCCCTACCCTCTGGCTCCTACCCTTGTAACCGCCCCCGGTGTAAAACCTGTCCCACGCACCCTCCCACCACCACCTACTCCAGTCCTGTAACCCGGAGAGTGTACACGATCAAAGGCAGAACCACGTGTGAAAGCACCCACATGATTTACCAACTGACCAGCCTACACTGTGAAGCTTTCTATGTGGGAATGACCAGCAACAAACTGTCCATTCGCATGAATGGACACAGGCAGACAGTGTTTGTTGGTAATGAGGATCACCCTGTGGCTAAACATGCCTTGGTGCACGGTCAGCACATCTTGGCACAGTGTTACACCGTCCGGGTTATCTGGATACTTCCCACTAACACCAACCTGTCAGAACTCCGGAGATGGGAACTTGCCCTTCAGTATATCCTCTCTTCTCGTTATCCGCAAGGCCTCAACCTCCGCTAATTTCAAGTTGCCGCCGCTCATACCTCACCTGTCTTTCAACAACATCTTTGCCTCTGTACTTCTGCCTCGACTGACATCTCTGCCAAATCTCTTTGCCTTTACAAATGTCTGCTTGTGTCTGTGTATGTGTGGTTGGATATGGGTGTGTGTGCGAGTGTATATCTGTCCTTTTTTCCACCTAAGGTAAGTCTTTCCGCTCCCGGGATTGAAATCACTCCTTACCCTCTCCCTTAAAACCCACATCCTTTCGTCTTTCTCTCTCCTTCCCTCTTTCCTGATGAAGCAACCGTTGGTTGTGAAAGCTAGAATTTTTTGTGTATGATTGTGTTTGTTTGTGTATCTATCGACCTGCCAGGGTTTTTGTATGGTAAGTCACATCATCTTTGTTTTTAGATATATGTTTCCTCAGTAACAAATACAAAAGTTAAAACAACAATTTAAATAATGATATAACAATTTAAATAATGATATAACACTCAAATACTTGACATATTATAAAGGGCATATTTCTTCAGTACAAAATTCCTAATTTTTTTTACCACAAAAACTGTTAGTTGCATTACCTTGCACTTTAAATCCGTATGTGAAGAAGATTTCAAGTTTATATCCATTTGACTTGTTCCTCAGGAGGACGTGGCTGCCCTGTACTGCGAACAGCATCAAGCTCCAAGTATGGAATAATACCAACGTAAGGTCTGTGGGCATGGAGTGAGTCTAAACTTGGGTAATACTGTCGATAGCAAAGGTATGATATTGACAGACCCAAGAGAGAGCCACACAACACATCTGTAAAAAAAACATAGTTAACTCCAGATACTTCCTTCTATTGCACCAGTTTAGAAACAGAAACCTACAAATAATCATAAATAGCTGTATTTTACTAACAAGGGAACCTCCCCATCGCACCCCCATCATATATAGTTATAAGTTGGCACAGTGGATAGGCCTTGAAAAACTGAACACAGATCAATCGAGAAAACAAGAAGAAGTTGTGTGCAACTATGAAAAAAGTAAGCAAAATATACAAACTGAGTAGTCCATGTGGAAGATACGCAACATCAAGGACTGTCTAAGCTTAGAAGCGCCGTGGTCCCGTGGTTAGCATGCCCCGCTGCAGAAGTAGAGGTCCTTGGTTCAAGTCTTCCCTGGTGTGAAAATTTTACGTTCTTTATTTTCACAAAGTTATGATATGTCCGTTCGTTCACTGACGTCTCTGTTCACTGTAATAAGTTTAGCGCCTGTGTTTTGCGACCGAACCGCAAAACCGTGTGATTGTTATTGAAGTCGCGAGCTATATTTGCTGGATTCATATTGCCCAAGGAATACATCTCACGTATTTAATGCACTCTCGTCCAAAGTAGTGAACAGTCAACTGTCAGCCAGGGAGCCTCGTTAGCAGGAATACTCTCTCTTCCGTGCGCTGTAGTCGACTGACATCATGTGTTTCGATGTTTGTTTAGGTGTGGCGTCCCCATACTACGGCGCAGTTACCTCGCATCGGACGGACGGATAATAATTGTCTGAAAATAAAAAATTAAACTTTTCAGTCGATGGACGACTTGAACCAAGGACCTCTCGTTCCGCAGCCACTCACGCTAACCACGGGACCACGGCGCTCATGAGGTCACGATGCCCTTCAAGTTGCCTATGTTGCAAATTGACTACTCAGTTTGTATATTTTGCTTATTTTTTCATAGTTCCACACAACTTCTTCCTGTTTTCTCGATTGATCTGCATTCAGTTTTTCAAGGCCTATCCACTGTGCCAACTTAAAACTAAATCTGAGGGGGGTGCGATGGGGAGGTTCCCTTGTAAGCACTTGCAGTAAAACCAAAAATTTTTCTCAAAATTATAAACATATACAGGGTTATTCTAATGATGGCAACATTTTGTATTTATTCAAGTACAAATCCAAAAATGAACAAGCTTTACACCAATGAAAAGAGGAAGTTTCAAAGTTTTTTTCCCTTAATGTTTGATATCCATTTGATAATTTGTAATTAATTAGTTTTTGTAATTATTTAATAATTAGAAATGTGATAAATGTTATAAATGTTCAATGTGGCCACCATTGGCTGCACAGCAAACATCGACACAGTAATCAAACTCGTCCCACACATGCGAAAGCGTATATGCTGTTACTGAGTGGACGGCAGCAGTGATCTGTTTCCACATATCGTTCAGAGTGATTGGTAGCGGTGAGATGTAAACAACTTCCTTCACATAACCCCATAAGAAATAGTCGCAGGGTGTGAGATCAAGGGATCTTGGTGGTCAGAAGTGCACAGCCAGTTCCTCAAGTCCCCTGCAACCAACACAGCGCTGAGGAAAGGAGTCATTCAAAAGCCTGATGCATCATGGTGCCAATGGGGTGGAGCTACACCTCATTGGAAAATGAAGTCCTGGGAATCTTCCATAACTTGAGGGAACGGCCATTGTTCCAACATGTCCAGGTATGTGATTAGCATTACAGATCTTTCCGCAAAGAAAAATGGTCCATAAACCTTTGTACAGGATATGGCACAGAACACGCTGATCTTCGGTGAGTCTCCTTTGTGTTGCAATGGTGACTGTGGTTGGTTGGTTTGTGGGATTAAAGGGACCAGACTGCTACGGTCATCGGTCCCTTTTTCCAAAAACTAAAAACACCCACAGAGAATAAAAAACGAACAACAGAAAAGACGGCAGACGACACAGGACAAGAGAGACACAGATCAGACAAAACGAATTAAAATCACACAGTGCGACGGTGGTTGGCCGACTATAGAGAAAAAAAAAAAAAGCCAACAACCGAGAAATATATTAAAAACTCAGTCTAAAACCGTAGGCCAAAGGCCAGAATCAACACTAAATAAAGATAAACACTTAGAGCAAATGATAAAAGCCCCCTGCCCGAATAAAACCCAAAACTAAACCTGCCATAGCAGAGTCATCAGTTAAAAGGGCAGGGAGCGTATCAGGCAGCACAAACATCTGCCGGAGCATAGTTAAAAGTGGTCAGGACAACAAAATGTGGACCACCGTCAAAGCCGACCCGAATCGACAGAGAGGCGGGTCCTCATGCCGCAGTAAATGGCTGTGTGTCAAGCAGGTGTGGCCAACGCGGAGCCGCCAAAGAACTACTGAGTCCCTGCGAGCCACTCGCAGGGATGACCGCCACACACCCGTCATCTCCTTGACGGCATGGAGTTTGTTAGGGGTGGTCAGACCGCACCATTCAGCGTCCCATAGCGCGAAAACTTTGCGGCATAAGACCGCTCGCAAATCAGTCTCCAGGAGGCTAATGTCCAGGGTTGGTTCATCGGTGGCCTGTTTGACCAGGCGGTCAACATGTTCATTGCCCGGGATACCGACATGACCAGGGGCCCACACAAAGACCACAGAGCAGCCGCAATGGGCAAGAGTATGCAGGGACTCCTGGATAGCCATCACCAGACGAGAGCGAGGGAAACACTAGTCGATAGCTCGTAAACTGCTCAGGGAGTCGCTACAGATAACGAAGGACTCACCTGAGCAGGAACGGATATACTCTAGGGCACGAAAGATGGCGACCAGCTCAGCAGTAAAAACGCTGCAGCCAGCCGGCAAGGATTGTTGTTCGTAATGGTCCCCTAGAGTTAGAGCATAACCGACCCAACCAGCAACCATCAAACCATCAGTGTATACAATGCCAGAGCCATGATACGTGGCTAGGATGGAATAAAAGTGGCGGCGGCAGGCCTCCGGAGGGACTGAGTCCTTCGGACCCTGTGCCAAGTCGAGCCGAAGGCAAGGGCGAGGAACACACCAGGGGGTTTACGCAAAGGGGCTCGGAAAGGAGGTGGAACAGGGAAAATCCCAAGAACGGAGAGAAGCTCTTTGATGCAGACCGCGATCGTACAACCTGACCGGGGCCGACGTTCTGGCAGATGGACGACCGATTGCGGGAACAGAAGACGATAATTTGATGTCCGGGCAAGCTAAAACATGGGCAGCATAAGCGGCCATTAAACGGTGGCGCCGTAACTGCAGTGGAGGGACACCTGCCTCCGCAAGTAAGCTGTTCACAGGGCTGGTCCGGAAAGCACCAGTGACAAGGCATATCGCGCTGTGAAGGATTGGGTCCAGCACCCGCAACGCCTAAGGGGATGCTGAACCATAAGCCAGGCTCCCATAATCCAGACGAGACTGGATTAATGCCTGTTAGAGCCGTAAGAGGGTAGATCGGTTGGCGCCCCAGCTGGTGTGGCTCAAGCATCGCAGAGCATTTAGATGCCACCAACACATCTGCTTAAGCTTCCGAATATGACGCAGCCAAGTCAACCGGGCATCAAAAACCACACCCAGAAATCTATGTGACTCCACACACAGCAAGAAGTTTGCCATCAAGATAAACCCGCGGCTCTGGGTGAACAGTGCGTCACCGGCAGAAATGCAGAACGCAGGTCTTGGCTGCCGAAAACTGGAAGCCATGCGCTACAGCCCAAGACCGAGCCTTGCAGATAGCGCCCTGCAGCTGACGTTCAGCAGCTGTAATGCCAATAGAGCTATAGTAAAGGCAGGAGTCGTCAGCATACAAGGACGATGAGACAGACGTTCCCACCGCCGCAGCGAGCCTGTTAATTGCTATTAAAAACAGGCAGACACTTAAAACAGATCCCTGTGGCACCCCATTCTCCTGAACTCGGGAGGAACTAAAAGGGGCTCCGACTTGCACACGGAAGGTACGATGCGACAGAAAATTGCGTATGAAAATCGGCAGTGGACCCCGAAGACCCCAATCATGAAGTGTAGAAAGGATGTGATGGCGCCACGTCGTATTGTACGCCTTCCGCATGTCAAAGAAGACAGCGACGAGGTGCTGACGGTGGGCAAAGTCCGTACGGATGGCGGACTCCAGGCTCACCAGATTGTCGACGGCAGAGAGGCCTTTTTTGAACCCACCCTGAGACGGAGCTGGGAGGCCCCGAGACTCGAGTACCCAACTCAATCACCGGCTCACCATCCGATCGAGCAGCTTGCAAAGAACGTTGATGAGGCTAATGAGGCGGTAGCTGTCCACCTCCAAAGGGTTCTTGCCAGGTTTCAAAACGGGGGTGACAATGCTTTCCCGCCATTGCAACGGAAACACACCCTTGACCCAAATATGGTTGTAAAGGTCGAGGAGGCATCGCTTGCAGTCCACTGAAAGGTGTTCCAGCATCTGACAGTGGATGCGATCTGGCCCAGGAGCGGTATCAGGGCAAGCGGCTAGGGCACTGTGAAATACCCACTCACTGAATGGAACATTGTAGGTTTCAGGATGGTGGGTGCGAAAAGAAAGGCTCCGACATTCCATCTGCGCTTTAATGGAGCGGAAGGTCAGTGGGTAATTCGCAGAAGCGGAACTCAGAGCAAAATGCTCTGCCAAGTGGTTGGCAATGACATTGGAGTCAGTACAAACTGCTCCATTCAGTGAGAGCGCAGGGACGCTGACAGGGTTCCGATAGCCATAGAGGCATCGAATCTTGGCCCAGACCTGCGATGGAGAGACATGGAGGCCAATGGTGGACACATACCGCTCCCAGCATTCCTGCTTGTGTTGGTGAATGATGCAGCAGGCTCGCGCACAGAGCCATTTAAAGGCGACGAGGTTTTCTGAAGATGGATGCCGCTTGTGATGCTGGAGCGCCTGCCGGCAATCTTTAATCACCTCAGCAATCTCAGGTGACCACCAAGGCACAGTCTGCCGCCGAGGGCAGTAACGATGCCGGTGGTGACGGAGTGCACCACCGCATCAATGGTGTTATTAGAAAGAGGATCAATAGCGGCAATGGAGGAGAACAAATCCCAGTCAGCCTTATTCATAGCCCATCTGCAAGGGCGCCCAGAAGAGTGACACTGTGGCAGTGACAGAAAGATCAGAAAGTGGTCACTACCACATAGGTCGTCATGCACACTCCTTTGGACAGAAGGTAAGAGGCTAGGGCTGCAGATCGGAAGGTCAATGGCGGAGTATGTGCCATGCGCCACACTGAAATGTGTGAAGGCACCATCGTTTAAAAGGGAAAGGTCGAGCAGTGCCAATACATTCTCAACGATGGCACCTCGACCTGTTGCCACTGACCCACCCCACAGATGGGGTGTTGAAGTCGCCCAGTAACAAGAAAGGTGGCGGCAATTGGGCGATCAGCGCAGCCAGGACGTGCTGTGGGACATCACCATCTGGTGGAAGATACAGACTGCAGACAGTAACAGCCTGTGGCGTCCACACCCAAACAACAACAGCCTCTAAAGGTGTTTGTAGAGGGACAGACTCGCTGTGAAGAGAGTGAAGGACATAGATGCAGACGCCACAAGACACCCTTTCATAAGCTTCCCGGTTCTAATAATAACCCCGATAGCCACGGAGGGCACGGGTTCGCATCGCTGGAAACCAATTTTCATGAAGAGCAATGCAGAAGAAAGGGTGAAGGCTGATAAGTTGTCAGAGCTCAGCTAGATGATGGAAAAAACCTCTGCAGTTCCACTGGAGGATGATATTGTCCATGACTCAGAAAGGCGTGAAGGGACTGGGAAGGCAGATTACGCCGCTGGGTCACCTGCTGCCTCCGATTGAGCACCTATGCCAGTGCTATCCATGGTGTCTGAGGGACCAGCGAGATCGAGGTCCTCAGCGGACGCCAGAAACTCTACCTCGTCCTCAGATGCAGAGCTGGAAGGTTTAGAGCTTTTCTTCTTGGATTTCTCACGCTGCTCCTTGGGTTTCACTGGCTGGGAGGGCTTCACCAATTCAGTCTCCGGGACGGAGGAGGATCGCGAAGCCCTACAACCAGCTGATTGTGGGCACTTACGCCACTGTCGGTCGTCAGCCTTCCCGCTTGTGGAAACCTGGGAAGGGAGGGACCCAAGGGATCCCTTGTGAGCGTGAGAAGTCGAAGAAGTTGGACGCTTCTGCAGCTTAGAAGTGGGGACGGATGTCCCCGATGTGTGGGGGGATGTTGCTCCCGAGGTAGGTGGTGCAGGTGCAACAGGGGGGATAATGCCCCCGATGGGCAAGGGGGCATGTGGAGTTGTATGGCTCTGTGATTGGGCTGGAATGTGCTGAACTGATGGGGCTAACACGGCTGTTGTTGCAGCAGCATAGGAGGCAGTCATTTGTACTGGATGTAGTCGTTCATATTTCCACTTGGCCTCAGTATAGGTCAGTTGGTCCAGGGTCTTATATTCCATGATTTTGTGCTCTTTCTGTAAGATCCTGCAGTCTGGCGAGCAAGGAGAACGGTGCTCTCTGCAGTTGACACAGAAGGGAGGCAGGGCGCATGGAGTATCGGGATGTGATGGGCGTCCGCAATCTCGACATGTGAGGCTGGAAGTGCAGCGGGAAGACATGTGGCCGAACTTCCAGCATAAGGCTTGACGTCACATCGGTAGACCATCACCTTGATCTTCTCTGGTAATGTATCACCCTCAAAGGCCAAGATGAAGGCACTGGTTGCTACCCGATTGTCCCTCGGACCCCGATGAATGTGCCGGACGAAATGGACACCTCGACGCTCTAAGTTGGCGCGCAGCTCGTCATCAGACTGCAAAAGTAGGTCCCTATGGAAAATAACACCCTGGACCATATTTAAACTCTTATGTGGTGTCACAAGCAAGTAACCTGTGTGACTGGGCAGAGGATGCCGTTTTTATCAAAACTGACCCAGAGCGCATTTTGGACAAGCCACCTCCCCAAACTTGTCCTCTAAATGCTCTACAAAGAACTGAGGCTTCATGGATACAAAGGATTCCCCATCAGACGAGATACCTGGGCGAATACGTCTCACTTTCATTCATTGCCTTTCGTTCCTCCCACGGTGTGGCCAGGGGGGGGAACGATTTGGGGTCATAAACGTTAGCTTTAAAATGAGCCCTCGAATGCTTAAAGACTGCTGGTGGCTGGCCACCAGCAATAGAAGATGCGCCACATTTCATTGCGTGTCATCCACCATGATGCCACCTACTCCGACCAAGGGGCCTCCCCATGGGCGCCACCCAGCCACAGCAAGGGCCACCTGGCAGGATGGCCATTGCCGGGAGTTCTGATGCCCCAGGGAGATGGGCATCTACTCCTTGGCATTCATGGGGAGTAAACGGCGCAGGCATCAGCAGAGCGATCCCTGTGTTGTCAGGGGGCTACAACCAACAGGGTACATGGCGGCCCCACCACAACGGACTGGCTACCGTGCTGGATATTAGGTGCAATAAAGTCCATGGTAGTCGCCTCCGCAAAAGGCAACACTGTGCAATGCATAATGGAAACTGCATCCAGGAATGCATTCTCACCCAAGAGATGGAGAATGAGCGGGACGGCAATGCGACGACAGTAAAGCTGGCTAGAGGTCTCAATGCACGATGGACAAAATGCACCATGTAAGGCGCCCTTCCCCAATCGGCTCGCTCTTCGGAAGAATTTTGAGATATGGAGGCCAAACCCGACAGGGGACCATCACATAAGGCCGAAACGTTTGAGACTCCTTTTAGTCGCCTTTTATGACGGGCAGGAATACCGCAGGCCTATTCTTACCCCCGAACCCGCAGGGGGGGCAAAGGTGACTGGATTTTTCCAAATCCCAAATGTGAACATTGTGTCTGTTGACTTTTCCACTACAGTGGAACGTCACTTCATCGCTAAAAACTACACACTGTATAAATGCGTCATCCTCCATCTTTACTAGCACATAACCACAAAATGCAATACGCTCCTCTTTGTCAGTGGGGTTGAGAGCCTGCGCAAGTTATAATCGGTAGAGCTTGTACAGCAAATGCCATTCAGAATTTTCCATACAGTTGGCTGGGGTCTTCCAAGTTCTCGCCTGGCTCTATTGGTAGACATACTGGGACTACGCACAAAACTTTCTTGAATCCGCCAGACATCATTCTCTGACCCACACGGTCAGCCTGTGCTATTTTCTTTTGCACACAATCCCAGTCTGTTTAAATTGCTTATACCAACAGCTAATTATTTTGTGAGTTGGTAGTTGAATACCAAAGTTGGTACAAAATGCCTACTGCACTGAAATTTGCAACTCACTTTTCACGAACTCAAGAACGCAGAAAACCCTGAAGAAGTAAAATTGCTACAAAAAGGAAAGGATCTGAATTGAAAAATCTAAAAAATACAAGACAGAAATGCAATTTAAAGACATGTCAAATATAAAAAACAGGTTAAGCTAACAAATTGTATTGCAACAAGGACAACAGATTTTGCCATTGAAGATAGAAAAGACAAAGAAAAAGTATATAAAGAAAGCAGTGATAATGTAGATAATCTTAGGAATATGGCAGGTGATTAAATATTTAATGATCTAGAACTGCTTCATTTTGCAAGAAATTAACCGTCTGCAGGTGATCGTATTTTAGTAACATTTTTTTAAATAAACGGAACTAATGAATAGCATGTGAAAATTTTTCAGCGAAGATGACTGCAGGAATGAGTACAAGATGCAATTTCATGTTTTATCAGAAATTCCCATACATTCGTAGCCATTTTACGTCAAGCTTATGATATGAATGAGAAGAACACCCCTCTCCAATTACCAAAAGCAGCACTTTCTTTAGCTGCTACTAGTATATTTCAACAATTGTGTTTTCCTGTGGATTTTTGTATTTATAATGCGAAGTAGCATATTAAACCCTTGTTAAAGTAAAAATCAATTATCTATCATAAATACTTATCCATGTTAATGACAATACAATGACAGAAGAAAACACAACACCAAGTAATGGTGTATGACAAAGAAAGTTGGTAGGCATGTTTCTGAAAGATTCTCTCTCTTCAAATTTTATGCCAGTCACGTAAGAGAGGCACTGATAGTGCTACTATGGAAGTAAATCAGATCTGCTTTAAATAAGTGCTGTAATGGTAGTGAGTATTAGTTACCTTTGAGATTGGAGATGGTGAGTTGATGTTAGTCAAGAATGCCTTTAAGGCGACAAAGGCATCATTATCAACAAATGGTTCAAATGGCTCTGAGCACTATGGGACTTAACTTCTGAGGTCATCAGTCCCCTAGAACTTAGAACTACTTAAACCTAACTAACCTAATGACATGACACACATCCATGCCCGAGGCAAGATTCGAACCTGCAACCGTAGCAGTCGTGCGGTCCCAGACTGTAGCGCCTAGAACAGCTCGGCCACTCCGGCCGCCTCATTATCAACACCTCACCGAGTTCCAATGAGGTTGTGTAATAGGGCTATGAGAAACTGGCTATTCCTTCTGCTATACTGCAGAAAGACTTGGCAGGAATGTAGCCACTGTACATGATTTCTGGCAGTGGTGATCACAGGAATGTACAGCCACAAGAAGACCGGGCACCAGACAGCTGCATGGCACAACCGAGAGTATTCGGCGTATGGCTCTGACGCATCATACTGCATCTGCGGCAGCAATTTGAGCAGCAGTTGGCACCCTGGTGACACAACAAACTGTTAAAAGTCTGTTACTTCAACAACAGCTCTGAACTAGATGCCCTACAGCACACATTCCACTGACCCCAAACCACAGTGATCTGTGAATTCAGTGGTGAAAAGCAACAACTCATTGGAGAGCACAGTGAAGGTCTGCTGTGTTTTCTGATGAAAGCAGGTTCTACCTTGGTGCCAGTGATGGCCATAGGTTGTCAAGGAGGCGGCCAGTTGAGGGCCTGCAAGCAACCTGCCAGTGTGCAATGCAGGAACATTCTCGTGGTATGCAAACAGACTACAAATTTGTATGTCAATCCGGTGATTTGACCTCTTGTGCTGCCATTCATGAACAGCATTCCAGAGTGTGTTTTCGCCCACATACCACTGTTGTAACCCAACATGCTGTACAGAGTGTCGACATGTTGCCTTGGACTGCTTGACCACCAGATGTCTCCAATCGAGCACGTATAAGACATCATCGGATGACAACTCCTCCAGCATAATCCACAAATGGCTTTAGCTGCCCCTGTATTGACCTACCAAGTGCAACAGGCATGGAACTCCATCCCACAAACTGACATCTGGCACCAATACAACGCAATGCATGCATGTTAGCATGCTTGCATTCAACATTCTGATGGTTATATTGGTTATTAATGTACCAGCATTTCACATTCGCAACCACTTATCTCGTGTTTACATTAACCTGTGATCATGCAATGTTAATCACTCAAATATGTTATCTAGACAAATGTATTCCGGAAATTTCATTACTCTATATTAATTATTTTTTGGTATTGTGATTTTTTTCCTCATCACTGTATATTATGGTAGTTCACTACAAATAAAACATTCTGTAATATTTATTTCTGTTTGTTCTTGCATTTTGTAAGTGATTCCAAGTACATTATGCATGCTTCAAGATAAAAGATACAAGATGCTGTGACTGAGGATTCAACAGTGTCATGTAAGATTCCTTACTAGTGTGCGGTTAAAAAAATATTCAAAACTATTTAAGAAATAATAATATTTTATTTACAGTTTTCTAATTATTTTTGAGTGTATCAAATCAACTGCCTTAACTACAACCATTTATATGTTGACCAATGCGACAGGAATTGAAAATTGAGATTTCATGGAGATTTTGCAGCTTTTTGTCCTCAACAACCAAATAAATCACAGTAGCCGTCCATTTAAAACAAGACAAAGATCCTATGTGTACATTACAAAAGCTGCAAACTGGACATTCTAGAGGACCAACAAATCTTCATACACAAAATAACGCAAGCACAGCATTTGCTTAATGAAATAAAATACACTGGAGTTCTCAATACTTCCAGCAAACTTCTGTTTCAAGAATCCTACCCACTGCAAGCTCCTATTTCATCATCTTTCATTACTTCAAAAATCAATTCATCTCTCTCTCTCTCTCTCTCTCTGTCTAAACAGGATCATAAAGTGATAGTGGGAGAGGCTCAGAATAGTCTTGGTAGTGATTGGGCATATGATATAGGTGGTGACTTGGGCAGGACTATTAGTCAAGCTTGGGCCACTGATGATCAATGTGTACAGCTGTTCCAGCATTACAATCAACCCCATCTTGACAGTGTTGTGAGGTGAGTTCATATGGGACCTGATAGGGTGCTGATGACTGTTGACAAGGCACACATTTTGGTGATGATAGTCAGGCTATACTGGACACTAGTCTGGGAAGGGGTGGTCAGTGATGCTAACAAGTGACAACACAGCAGGTGGATCTGTCTTGTTCAGGCCAAATTTCAGTGATAATGCGCAGATGAGCTAGACATTTTTAGGACAAAATCAGGTACAACGCATCCCTGCTTGAGGACATTAAAAATGGAAGTTTGTTCATTAAATGAGAAATGCAGATGAGTAGGTGCTGCAAGCTTATTTTATCAAAATATTACATGAATTAAAGGTAAAATATGTGAATTGCTAATAGATCTTAACTCGTTACTTATTTGAATACCAGAACATCATTTACATGGTGAAGAAATATAAAGCCTTTCTTTGGAGAGGTACATCTTATTTGATTTCCACGCTAGCAGTTCACTGCGGAAGGGAGGGATGGCCATTTATCCCGAGTGGAATGTTTTCTTCAAAAGCGTTGACATATCAAAACACTGTAAACATCAAATATTTGAATAGTATGCAGAAGAGTTTAACTTTCAAACAAAAAACCCTTTAATTATCGGCCTCAGAGGATCCTCCAGTGCTGACTTCAGGGTTTCCCTCTCCAAACTTGTCTCTGTAAGAAACATACAAAGTTGATTACAGTAACTGTAGGAGGAGCTGCCTTAAGTTGCATAGGGAGTTTAATCTATTTTGGCCTAGCTTACGGGGTCACTGCAGGACCCCCTTAGTATCAGTTAATGTTTTGAAATTCACCACAGACAGTATACCTCCCAACTAGAGTTCAGAGACAGCAGAATGAACACAAACAATATCTTTACAAATTGTTCTCTAGTTGAAGGATACAGTGTGAGAAAAATTAGTAATGGAATGTCAGATCATGACGTGCAGGCAGTAATACTGAAAGGAATGAAGGCAGAATCATATTCCAAATAAGTGAATCTCACTTGCAAGAGATCTCACATGCAACACAAACACTTAAAACCAATCTCGAAGGGGAACTTGGCAAGAGGTATACAACACAGGCAACTTGAATGACAAACATTCTTACTTTCTTTGTTAGCTCTTTGCTATTGAAATCTTGCAGGCAGATATGTAGTAAAGAGTCCCATAATGGAATTTCACTACCGACAACACTACAAAGTAATGTGGGATATCATCAGACAGGTTAAAATAATGCACTCCACCAAAATAATAGAAAGCTCTCAGAACAAAATTAAATATATATTTTTTCAACTGTGGAAAAAGGCATCAGGACAGAAATTGTGTGTTTAACATATTATACCTTTCTTATGCAAGAATGAAACTGTTAGAGATCCAGCAGAGTTGCACAAAATAACTAATGAACACTGTGTCAATAGTACATTGGTTAAATCAAAATTTTACTGGTACAGGTAACTACGTAGAACTCCTGAAAGCTGGTGTTCTGAGTCAACTACATCACAAGCAGCTACACGAAACAAGCAAAGATGAGGGTGAATCAATTATTAGATTAGGAGATGGTAAAATTTCAAGTAGTATTATGAAAATCACTGTAACATAACCTAATTCTGTAGTCAGTTACTTACCTGTGCATTGTGTCTTTCAGGTATGGTCAATTTCCTAACAGACTGAAATACTCTTTGGTGAAACCACTTTATAAAAACAGTAAAAGAGAGAACATAGACAACTACTGGTTAATAGCTTAGTTTCAGGAAAGCAGTATCCACAGAAAATTGAATTTATTATTTTGTGTGTGACACACTGTCAGGGCTAAAATGATAGGTTGAGGCTACTCAGTATTTTTTATTTTAACAAAAGCATTTGACTGTACAAATTGTGTGTTACTTTTCAAAAGGTGAAACTTTATATGATTAGCAAAAAAGTTTAACAATGGTTCAACTCATATGTGGAAAGCAAGAAGCAGAACTTTGCCCTTCAGTGAAAAAAAATGGGAAGATGTTTCAATCTGACTGGGGTCATATAAAGTGGGGGGAATGAGGAATTTTTGGGGGGGGAGGGGGGGGGAGTGCCATAGGGTTCTAGCCTGGGTAGATCACTTTTCTTCGTAGATATCAACAATCTTTCGTTAAACAGGATAGGTGAATCAAAAATTTCTCTCTTTGTGGTCTACAGGTAAAAAACATAGAATGTGATATAAACGATGTAGCTACTAAGTTGGTCAGTAAAATCAGATCAGAATGCAGCTTTCAGAGAACAGATTAATTCTTAACTACAACAAATCTAATGGATACAGTTTCTATCACAGAACTCTTATAAAAAAGAGAATTTTTTTCCTCCAAAGGTGGTCAGTCAGTGAAGTTGACCATTTCAAGCACAGAGGACTGAAGGTAGATGTAAGAAACTAAATGCACCTATCTTCACTATAACAATGACATCTACTATCTTTGACACTGAAGCATGAAGGTTGTTTACTTTTTTTTAGTTTCACTCTCTTACCTCATATGGCGTTTTATTTTAGGAAAACTTTGTCTACTCACACTGTGTTGGTGGTGGTGGTGGGGAGATACATGGTCAGAAACTGAAAGATATAGAAAATACAGAAAACAGAAAAGGAGTGAAGAAAGTTAGCCAGTATACACCCTCTGCCTATGCCCATTTATTCTAACTGATAACTTGGCGATAGTCATAACAATGCAAAAGACCAAACAGCCTCCACATTTACCACATACAAGCACTTAGTTTCCCACTCTTATTAACTCATACATGATATTTGTCAGTGATCTCTGTCTTGCATATTACCTACCTCCCACCTTTAAACTCTCAGGTTTTCAAATCTCTTCTGCTGCATTTCCCAGCAACCAGTCTTTCATTCTCATCCTGTCCATAAGTCTCCCCTGACCCATGGTTCTGGAAGACTTTTCTGAACTCTCCCCATTTCCTGAACCTCACCAGTCCTTTCCCTTCACACCTTCACCTTCTCATTTCAACCCTCCTGCCAGGAGGAGCCATTGGCTCTTAAAGCTTGCAAATTTCAATATCTTTATTTGTGTTTTCTATTGCCACTGTACAGTGTGGATTAGGATCACATAGTCTACAAAATACTGAATTTAATTCACAGCCTTTAAATTTACATTCTCTATTGCAGGCAGTGAAAATTTCACTATTTTTGCTAATGAGCAGCTCTGTATATCATAGTAATTACTTGGCAGAACTACTTAAAGCTTAAACCCCACCGACCATGAAATTAATTAAATCTGAGTACTCCTGAATTAAAAATTGAGACCAAAAAGCATCAATAATGTTAGCAATGGTAACCAAAATCTTTGCGTCTGTGAAAGATTCATCAAAAGTAAAAGAACAGGAACCATAAGCGTAATAAGTAATGAGAAGACATATGAAACTGAATATCACTGTGCTTGTATACACACCTTGCCAATGATGATGATAATCACATGTCCGGCTCAGGGCCACACAGGTTGCTACTGTAAGGGGTGCAAGAAATATGCACAGGCGCCAAGATCTTCCTCTTCCAAATGGTGTAAAAACATGAAGCTTCCCAGCCAAGTAGAAAGCAACAAACCCCATACTTGCAAATGAAACTGAAAATATTCAGAAGCAATGGTCCAACTTATGAACTCAAATTCCAAACATTAAAGGGATACTCACATTACCTATTTTGAAACACTGATGTAAACATAGTAACACAATTCTATAACAGAATACATATGCTTAAAGATTAAAAACAGTCTTGATCACAACTTTTTATTTTTATTTTTATTGGAGTGACCGGTTTCAATTCTATTTAAGAACCGTCTTCAGGCTCTGAAAAAACATATTACCAGATAGATTTCAGAGTCTGAAGATGGTTCTTAAATAGATTCGAAACTGGTCACTCCAATAAAAATAAAAAGTTGTGATCAAGACTGTTTTTAATCTTTAAATTTTAATTTAAGGATCGCTGATAATGTTTTCAAAAATTTTATTTTAATACATTTTAATACATATGCACTCTGAAAAAAGTTATACCAATAATCTGTACAAGATGTATGTATATCAACATTCTTCCAAGTTGAAGTTTGAATAGCTGTTTTCTTTGCTTACTACATAACTAACTAATCTTTGGTTTTCATTTAGATTTCAATTTTTCGGATGATCAGATCATAGGCCTGGTATCAGAAAGATGGTTATTTGGTTTTGACTTATACATCTCACTTCTTTTCAATTTACTCTGCTTTCTATTCCAAACTAATGTCTGTGGAACTCTTTTTCTACTGTCTAGAGGTTGATAATGGCCATGCTAGTTAGAGAATATACTTTCAGGTGTGTGCAGTGAAAGAAATTAATGAAAAATTCCACTTTGGCCATTGTACAGGCAGTTCTTTATTTACTCTTTTTTTTCTCTATCTGCAGAAAATTAGAAGTCTTATAAAAATCTAAACTGATTTTCTTGACACAGAAATTTTCATCTAAAACCACTGTTGTACTGCAACTTATTTTTTCCTTAAGCAATCTTATCTGCACCAGTAATTCAGTTATAATGTGATTCCATACTACAGCTTCAGCAGTGAAGCAGCAGAAGCCTTGCATTGCAAATGTATAGTATATGATCTCTGAGCTGCAGTTTGCATTAAGTCCTTAATTGCAGTTTGGGATACACGAACAGAAAATGTGGAATCTTTTCTGCACACACTATCTAGTCTCAATACTGTACTTATTCAAAACTCCATAAGCTTTCATTTTAAGATTCTTTTAAACTCATTTAATCTTTGGTGTCCTCTTTCCTGTTGTTCACGCAGTTGTAATGCTCTTTTCCATTTGTGCTTCAATGACTGTCCCTACTCAGCAAGGGCAGAACAGGAGACGGGGCAGGAGAGGGGGGGGGGGGGGGGGGACTGGGAGTTAGAAAGGAACCTGAATTTCATTTTTGTGGCAGTACAGATTTTTCTGTGGAGACTACACAAATAAGATTCCCAGGTAATACTAATAAATAATATTTTATTACAAAAAACACAGAAAATGAAGTTATTCACAAACTATATCCTCGTGTACACAATTCCATTAAGTCTGAACACACAAATTGTAATCTTCTTGATTTGGTTTTACAAAAGAAATAAGTCTCAGAGGATACGAGTCCAATGGCGATAACTGTCAATATTGAAATTTTTCAAAGTACAGTTGGACACCTATCACTGATGACAGTTATTACGTGCTATCATTGAATTGAATTGAAGCCATCGAGCGTATACCATCCCAGAAGCACAGTGTCTGACTTAGACTGAGGTCAGGGAGGTGGTGATTCCGGCTGCAACTGCTGGCAGCTTTCTGCAGTACAGCTGTGTTGATCCTCCTTGGCTGTTGCTGCCATTGGAACTGGTTGCTCTGTGGCCTTATGGGCACTTGGGTACAAGTGATCCTGCAGTCATGTTATCAGCACATGCAAGTAGTCCAGCCCATGCAACACTGCCTGCGGCAATTCAATGGTCATGGGTGATGAAAATGGCCCCACCCGTTTCCGTGGTGTCCATCAGAATCTAGAGTTTATGCCAGTGGTGCCAGTTTGCTGCAACATCCTGATTGCTGCTTTTTCTGTCAGCAGGGCACCCTTGTGTGATGCAGTGCACCACACTGCGTAGAACGGGTCACTCAGAATTAACTTGGTAATAGGATTAGCATGAATGGGAAACAGGATGACTGCTTAAGCAGATTCCAAGTCTGTATCAAAATATTCCTCTGGCACCATATCAAGAGTCGCATTCTGACCTGCCAGAAGATGGGAGAGAACATCCATGTTCATGGTTTGCGTCGTAGAGCGGTACTGAATACCATATGCCTACATTGACAAAAATATGGCTCACCCCTGGATACACTGTGTTGTTTTTTGTGGACTACCAGCTTCCATATAAAAAAGGGGCAGCAGCAGCTTGTGGTCAGTCAAGAGCGTAACCCATTGGCTGTTGACTAATCACAGAATGTTTTGAGCACAGAAATGATTGCCAGGGCATCTTTCTCTATCTGGGTGTAGATGCATTACGCCATCATCAGAGTTTTGAAGTAAAGACACTAGGGCGTTCCATGCAGTTTATCTTGTGGGATAGAGCCTCTCCAAGCCCATAATCAGAGGTGTCTGCAGCCACTATTAACAATTTCCGAGGATCATACACTATCAGATAGACTGGATGGAGGAAAGTCTGCTTGAGGTCTAAGAAGGTTTTTTGACAGATGGGTGATCACTGACGCTTTACGTCTTTTCATATAAGGTGTGCAAGGGCTCCTCAATGGATGCGGTGTGGGGAGTAAATTTCCAATAATAGTTTTATTGCCCAAGAACCGACTAATTGTTTGGTATCAGTGGCGCTGAGACTTCTTGTGCGGCCTCTATATGTCGAGGTGTTGAGAAGATCCCTGAAGTGCTAAAAATGTGTCTGAGGTATCCTACCTTTTGGGCAAAAAACCCACATTTCTCTTTGTTGCATTTCAAGGTTGGCTTGAAACAGTGACTCCAGATTCTGCAAAAGATCCCTTGAATCCTTTCCCAGGGCAATAATGTCATCTAAATAACTCACAGGTTCAAGGACATCACGTGTCAGCTGCTCCATAGAGCAATGGAAAATAGTGGATGCACTTGAAATCCCAAATGCCAATTGTTTATACTGGAATAAGCCAAACGGATTACCGATCACTAGACCTCGAATTTTAGGTAAAAACCTAGTTTGTTCCTCATTAAATAAAGGCAATAAAAGTTGTACATACACAAATTATGCCAATTTATGATCGAAAATGCTAGTTTTATAGCACCTAATATATCTAATTTCAGGTTAGTACCTGATTGTACCTAAATTTTAAAAATCCAATTAAATAAATTTTTTTATGACTAACATTCTCTCATGGTCTTCCCAGCTAAGAATTACGCAAATATTTTATCGAAAATTGTAATTTTATAGTACCTAAAATACCTAATTTCATGTTAGAACCTGACTGTACCTAATTTCTAAAAAATCCAATCAAATAAAATTTGTATGACTAAAACTACTCTTCTGGTCTTCCTGGCTACTTAGAAAACAGTAATTGAATGATAACTGCTTGCATACGTGAACGCCAATTAGTAGTCAGACAACGACAGCATACGCCAGGCTGTTCCAGCCCGCCCTGCTTTGCAGAGCGTTGTCGCTCGCTGTGAACTGTTAAATGAGCCAGCAGGGCAAGGAGGAGACTTGTGATCCGCCTCTGGCACCTTCCTACCCTGTCAGACCAGCCTGTTTAAAACACCTGCACTGTCTTCATTCAGTTGGTCAGTGTGCTGCTTAGATGTGGTGATATATTTCACAGTGACAGTGTATTTGTGGAAAGTCAAGCGTGCCGAAAGTAGCCAGCTACAAATCTTCTCTGATTCATCAGGGTCAATCCAAATGAAGAGGTACAATAAAAATTAAATTGGTTGCTTGACCATTTCTAAATACTTTAATTTTTTTATGTGTGATTATCCTATAATTGAGAAGTCCAAACAGTTTTTTAAAAAATTTTACCTTTCACCTTTACTGAATGGTGGCCATTTTCATTTGTAAGCACGCGACAATCTTTCAGTTTACAGATATTAGCAAAAATATGAATATCTCTGCACTGGGTTAAGTTACAACACTGCAATTTACATGATTGCTTTTAGAAAAGTGTCCTCTACAACACTGTCTATTACACAAAATACCCTAAATTCAAAAATAACCAGTCAAAATGACCTCCAAAGTTCGGTATCCAAATTTTTAAAAATCCACTTTTTAGGCCCAAAAATAACAAACAAGGAGTGATTTATGAGAGTCTATTTTTTTCCTATAATTAAATATCATACACTGCTAGCCTCATATACAGCAAGAACACTTATATATGTTTCCTTAATTTTATATGAAGGTAGTATCTGTTCCCGAAAGAACAGATACTATTGATGACCGTGCAGCTTCTCTAGAATGAAATGATTGTTAAATCAACACCCTAGCTGCAAACAGGCATTGTATACATCATTGGGGACATGTTGAAAATGTGTGCCCTGACCGGGACTCGAACCGGGGTCTCCTGCTTATATGGTAGACGCTCTACCCATCTGAGCCACCGAGGGCACAGGGGATAGTGCACCTGCAGGGACTTATCCCTTGCACGTTCCCCGTGAGACCCACATTCTCAACATGTCCACACCAGATACTACTTCATATACAGTTAAAATATGGCTACCCGGCCACTGACCTTCTGGTGAAAATGCACACAATATGCCCCAACTCGTACGGGACTTGATAGATTAAGCTGCAACGAGTAATGAGTGTGATGGGCAAACATCTAATAGGCACACTACGAATGCAGTGGTGTGGACATGTTGGGAATGTGGGTCTCACGGGGAGATTGCAAGGGATAAGTCCCTGCAGATGCACTATCCTCTGTGCCCTTGGTGGCTCAGATGGATAGAGTGCCTGCCATGTAAGCAGGAGATCCCGGGTTCGAGTCCCGGTCAGGGAACGCATTTTCACCATGTCCCCAACGATGTATATCAATGCCTGCTTGCAGCTAGGGTGTCAATTTAATTATCATTTTGTTTCCTTATTTTTTATGAATTTTCGAAATTTGAAAATTTTCATTTTTTGTAAAGTTTGGGACTCAATATAAAAATATGATTTTTGAACAGTTTTTACTCCTATATAATAGCAATGTACTGTAAAGATTTCAACATTGATATCTGACTGTGAACAAAGATATTAATTTTTGAAAACAAGGAGATAATTCACATTACTCTACAACTGATCTTATGGCTGTTGCCTATTCATGTGCGATAGTGGCAGGATATAATCAATTATTATTGAAGTAAGGTACTGAATTATATACAAAAAGTGGAAACATGACTGAAATAACGTTTATATTATTCTGACATACTTAAAATAAATATTTTCAATTAACATCTTTCAAGATGCGACTGTTCCTAAACCTGGTGATGAATGTTAAGAACACTTATTTGTTCTGACAGCTTCTGTGATATAGAATAAGACCTCCCAGTTGCTGTGGTAAGTTCAAGCACTGAAAGTCTCCTTAAAACATTTTCCATTGGTGTCCAAACTTTGTCACTATTAGATTTCTTGAATGATGTTCTTGGGCCAGCAGGGTGGTAAAAATGCACATAAACATCATTGTTTTCCAAACTTATTCTTTCAACCTCTGCAAGCCACCACTGTCCAACATACACACATGCCACTATGTCATTCAATATTAAAGATAGAGATGTAATTTTACTGACACAATGATCCTCATAAATTTCAGTTTCTGATGTTACATAGCACTGAACTACGTTTTCTGCAGTGCCAAGGAATTTGAGAAAATGCCTTGTTCCTTTTATTGCTATACAGTTTTCAAATCTGGTTTGAAGTGTTGTTTTCATATGCAGAACCACTTCTTCTTTCTTGATCAGAAAATAGGTAATGCCTTTAATATTATCCTTGCAAAAGACATACATGTCCTGTACTGTGAGAATTTGGTCTGTGGTTAGTCTTTGTACGCTGACTTTACTTACTTCACGTTTTGTTGTACCTCCTGCCCCATCAAATGCATTTTTACTATGACAAGATGCAAAAAAGTGCCATTCAGCCTCCAACCCAAAGTCTACTTTGTGGTTGCACAGATTTGAAAAATTATTTTTGTTGTTATACTGACTACCACTTCCATCTGGAAAGTATATCAGCTTCTCAACCTTGGGAAAATTTTTGTTTATGTTTCTTATTACATACTTTTGAAACAATGATATGAATATAATAGAGGGAAACATTACACATGGGAAAATATATATAAAAAAACAAAGATGCTGTGACTTACCACATGAGAAAGCGCTGGTAGATAGACACAATAAAAAACACACACACAAATTTCAAGCTTTCACAACCCAAGGTTGCTTCATCAGGAAAGAGGGAAGGAGAGGGAAAGACTAAAGGATGTGGGTTTTAAGGGAGAGGGTAAGGAGTCATTCCAATCCCGGGAGCAGAAAGACTTACCTTAGGGGGAAAAAAAGGACAGGTATACACTCACTCACTCACACACACACACACACACACACACACACACACACACACACACACACAGCATTTACACATGTATGCCAGAATCTAATTTGATAACAGATCAGCATGTTTTGGTCAGCCACTGTGTTGATATAAAATCCAGCCTGTTTTCTGAAGCCAGTACGGAACCTGAGATATGGCAAACCACCAGCCATGTCCATATTATGTGCAGGCAGAATTGTAGGAGGCAGTATTTTCCAACAGCAATATCAAATTATCTTTTGCTATGACCATTTTTAATCATTTTCATTTTTCTGATTTTATGCTTCTGCCACTTCAAATCTGTCTGTGACATGTTTTACACAGTGGAATAGAAAATACCATCATTATTGATCCTCTGAAAGTTTCTTCTTTATGATTCAATAATATCTTTTAGTTTTGGTTCCCAAGAAACATGTAGCAAAACAAGTACTTTATTTGACACTATTTCTCCAGTGGCCCGAGCTTTTTCTATTTCTTGTTTTGTTTTGTCCTCTTACCTTTCAATTCTTGAAGAACATTTTTTCTTCTCCTCTTCATTTACCATTTGTTTTCCAGACAGTTCCATTTGCCGTATCAAACAGTGTTTCCACCATCCTGTTTCAATAATACGCCGCTGTGATATCCAGGCATATAGGAAGGTGATTGCAGACAGTATTCCTTTGGGGTTTGGACAATAGTGAATCAAGTAACTAAATGTGTGATAAAAAATAAAATACTATACCATTACCCTATAAATTATCAATTTTGTTATAAAGTATGATAACAGTACACTGTATGTAACAAAGTTGTGAAAACTACCATAAAAACTTATCCATATGGGAGCCACAAAAATGAGAAGTTTCCTGTTATTTGGTTTCTACGCAGTTAAGCTGCAGAACTTTTACAAATAAGAAAAGAAGAAATAAAACTAGGATTACTTAAAGTCCAGCTGACAGTGAGGTCAATAGAGAGCAGAACACAAAGAAGGATTGGACAAGGAAATTGGATGTGTCCTTGCCAAAGAAACCATCATAGAATTTGCCTTAACTGATTTAGTGAAACCACAGAAAATCTAAATCTAGACAGCAAGACATATATCAAACCCTACTCCTCCCAAATGTGCCTTAATGATTATAGAACTTTGCACATTTATTCAGAATTATGGAAGAATGACGATTCCATTTATTGTTTCAAATTTGTCACCTGATGGAATGTAACATTAGAATACAATGTTACACAGACAAGAAAATTACACGCAAATTTCAATCGAACTGCAGTACCACAATGAACTCATTTTTGTCTCCCCTTAGGTACATCAGCCTAAATCTCTTGTGCAGCTAAGATCAGCAAACAATTTATCCCTTGTTACGATCCTAAAACAGATAAGTCACATGCCATGCATGCAAGAGGTGTGAGCATTTAAGGCCATGTCTTAGCTAAGACTAATCCATAAGCTTCGGGTAAAGAAAATGTATGCAAGAGAATTTGCAGATGCTGGTAATGGTCAAGATTTGTGCTGAATAACTGAAGTTTTATTACTGTTCTCTGCATGTTCAGGAACACATCTTATCTACAACACATGGAGACTAGCAAGACAAGCAATGAAGCATCACAAGCCATCACTGCTTACAATGACTGTGAAATACATATGCTTCAGAAGAGCTGACATTTACAAGATCTTGACTAATTACAATTTCGAGTGCTAGCACACAGTAAAAAAGGGAAAAACCATTTAAAATGTATGTATGGTTATGTGGCTATGATGTGCAGACTGATTCACAGCATTATACGTTGTGATTTTAAGCTGTTTACTCAAGAGTCCACAATGTATAACAAAGCCAGTCAAGAATATTGATTTATGTGAAGAAAATTGTTATGGAATTAATGCAGTCTTTCATTGGAAATTAAGTATATTCTGCGTAACAATAATTAAATATAAATACTGCAAATGAGTCGGGTGTAGGCTAATAATCAAGACAATTAACATAGATGTTCACAATGGAAACTGTAGTTAAGTAACTATTGAAGACTAATAGCAAAATTTTAGAACCGACAGTGACTTTCCAAATCAAATTAATGTATGTGTACTTCAGGGTTTATTGAAGTAAAAGTTTCATTCTAATTCTGGGATCTTCACAAGCAATGATTACTTACAAGATGAATGCCCACTAGGAAAACTTTTACGTCCCTCCCAGACTACACTCTCATCTCCTGTGCACTCTAGATCAGGGTTAACTTCTCCATCTGGAAAGCAGCGCCAGAAAAAGTCAGGTCGCGGTCGTCCTAAAATATACAAATTGGTGTAGCATTTTTACCAAATCATTTTATTTTAGTAGTACAATAAGGTAAAAAAACAGGTTGAGTGAAAAACTTTGAGCCGTTTAAGTGTTCTCATTAAAATCTATTGTGAAATTACTTACCAACAATTAGTTTTATCATGTTAGTGAGTGCACCATTTAGGGAAAGCCCTAAAGTCAAACTCAGAACTGCCTGACAAACATCAATTTTGTCCCTCTGCAGTAGGAACATGGCAAATATGACAGCTGCTGGTGTAATGAAAACCAGGGGCTGTAAGAAGATTGATTCTTGAGCACCACATTACAGAAGAGATGAGCTGATTTAAAGTGCATACAGACAATAGTGCTTACCCATAACATAACAACAGGAACATAGCTCTCACTTCTGGGATTTTTATACAACCATAATTCATCAGGGTGTATTTTCCTTGAAAAGGGTTTTGCACCTTCCAGTTCACTGTAAAGCAGAGGAAAATAATTTCTTCCTTTCTCTCTTTGTATAACACTACAAAAAAACATTAGTTTGTTTATATATATATATATATATATATATATATATATATATATATATATATATATCACACACAAAATAACTGCAGTTCATCCACATCCTTATGTAATACCCTCACAAACATGTCAAAAATAAAATATACTAATGTGAGCAGTATTTATTAGTGACAAAGAGATTCTAGAAGATATACTACACAATTACTCACCTTTACAAGAACTATTATTTCAAGAGAGGTGTGGTATGAGGGTCATTCAGTAAATAATGCCTCAGTTCTTTTTATAGCCATTAATATCTATAGGAATATGAACTATAAAGTGCTTCAAATTTGATGTTTCTTCAAATGATTCCATCAGATGGCAAAGCCGTAGTAAACCATCAAATTGATATTTACACAGGACACTCATCACAACGAATGAGCTGCAGTTGAATTTTTGGTTGTGGAAATAGAAAGTGTGGTGAACATCCACAAACATTTTTGTTCAGTGCGTGGTAATGATATAGTTGATAGAAGTGCTGTTGGGTCAGGATGTATAGATATTGCAATTCATAATCGGCCACATTTGTGACATACTATCACAGCCACCGCATCCAAAATGGTGAACCATGCAGATACCATTCTTTGCGCTGAGCAGCACACTAAAACTTAACAATTTGCTCTACAGTTTGTGGTGATACTTGGCTGACATAAGCCTATAGAATGTGATGGGGACTACATAGAAAATTAGTGTGTAGACTATATTGATACCAAATTCTAACTCTTAATATGATTAGAGAAAAAACTGTGGGGCATTATTTATTGAATGAACCTTGTCTACATTTCAAGTATCAGTGGAGGCAATGTGAATTTAGAAAACTGGTATGGAAAACACACACTTTTTTGCCATCTGTTTTATTAATTATTTATTTTTATGATCAAGGTTTCAGGTTATTAGCCAATGTCTAGCGTAAATGACAATGACGATGATGTACATAACTGTACAGCAAAGAATTCACCATCCTAAAATAAATTATATGTAATACCAAATATACAAAAATGATACTTTCATAATCATAGGACATTAAAATAAATAAATAACTGGCACATTGATTTATAATTAGGCATAATTTTACAAAATTTGATTGAGTCACATGTAGCAATATCAAGAAGTGCAAAGTAACTGAAGTCTGTTTGCTCATTCAGTAGCTATTCAGGACGATTCTGGACATAAACATGTGTTTGGTTTTCAATGGAGCAAGGTCATAACCATTGCAATGCAAATAACTTATTGAAGAAATGAACAAGTATAAAACACTCTACAGCTTACAACAGTTTAAAATAAATTGGCAAAAATCTCACCACCAATTCCAATATAAGTTTCATTTCTCTTTACAGATTTCCCTTAGCAATTCTGATAGTGGCTACGTGTATTTATATGAAGATAACACAGTTCAACATGTGAGTGACTAATTCATCTCCATTTAATTTATCTCTAAAGACTTTGTTTCTCAAACAACCTTGCAGATAAAAGTCCGATGGAGTAAGGTGTAGAAACCTCCGCGGACCAACAAACATGGCCTGTGTGACCAATCTACCAACCAGTCAGTCAGAAAGTTATCTATGGTGCATATGATATGAAGTGTGCAACATTTTCAACAATACATAGTATGAATAGGACTAACCCCTTCAACAACATCCCAATCATCAAGCATCATCACCAGTGTGAAAGTGTTGTACCTACTGAAGATACAAACTGTACAACAAGTCACATCGATGTAAAGTACATAATCTTTTTGTAACACATACTGAAATTATTTGTGTGCTTGTAATAAGACTAAATTCAACTGACTGAAGAATAGGTTCTACGTTATCTGCAATTTTTCCAATGCCACATGTAGAAGAAATGTGTCACACAGAACTGTATCAGTGTCAACGATTGTTGAAAATACAAATAAACTTCATTAAGTTCAGGAATCTGTAGTTGGAAAACCATCTAAGGTATTCTTCACAAGCGGCAGTCAAGTTTCCATTACAAAATTTGTAAGAAAATATCAAGCTGATGTGAGCAGCAAATTATACATTTGTGCTGCAATGTTGTTTATACTTACAAGGCGTGATCAAAAAGCAATGGGAATTTTTCAATTTAGCAAGCTTTATACATCCGATTTCAATCTTTTTTTTTTTTTTTTTTTTTTTTTTTTACACACACACAGTGTCCTGATGTATGTTTGCTTTTCAGCTGTATTGAATATTTAGGAATATTTAATTTATTGTTAACACTCGAAAAGGTTATATGTGTTTTTGAGTGCTCTGTGACTTTTTACTTTAGAAAATGGTAGATCAAAGAATTTGCATTAACTTTTGCTTGAAAAATGGAATAAAGTGCAGCATCGCATTCAAAATGTTGACCGTGGCATCTGGCAAATCTATCGTGAGTAAGATAAGAGTTTATAAATAGTATAAACATTTCAAACAGTTCGAGAATATATTGAAGATGACAACTGCACTAGACACCCTGGAACATCAATTACTGATGACAATGTGGAACAATTAAAGAAATTGTTGTGGAAATCGCCGAATGACCCTTTTTTTTTTTGGGGGGGGGGGGGGGGGGGCATGAAATGTTTAGCAGCAAACTTTTTTCCAAAACTGTTGAATTTTGACCAAAAATGACATTGCGTAGACATCGCTCAGGAATAGGAATTGCCAAATGAAGACAACAACAATGTAGAACTTCTAAAGAAGGTTATAACAGGTGATGAAGCATCAGTGCTTGAGTATGATGTTGAAACAAAGGCCCAATCATCCAAATGAAAACTGCCTCAAGAGACAAGACCAGAAAGATTCGACAAATTCCACCACATATGAAGGTTCTCCTCACTCATTCCTTTGATTACACTGGGATAGTGCATCTTGAGTTCCTGCCTTATAGTCATGCTGTCAGTATTGAATATTACCTGGAAAGTAAGAGCCATTTGCATGAAGCAGTCCAAAGAAAAGTACCAGAACTGTGGCAAAACCACTTGTGGAAATTGCATCATGATAATGCCCCCACTCACACCTCAATGCTCATTCACAATTTTTTTGATAAAAAACAAAACCTTTATGTAGCCTAAGCCACCATATTCATCGGACATGGCCCCTCGCGACTTCTTTCTATTCCTGTGAAAGGGTGTTGCTTTGCCACCATTGATAAGATAAAAACAGACTCAATGATGGTGCTGAACACCATAATGAAAAGTAAGTTCCAGAAGTGCTTCAAAGACTGGAAAAAGTGCAGGCACAAGTGTATTATATCTGAAGGAGATTACTTTAAAGTGACAAAGGTGGTGGTGATGAATAAATCGAGATTCTTTCAGAGAAACAAAAAGTTTTGTTAATTTTTGATCACACCTCACATATTAAAAAAAGACAATAAGCTTTAAACAACATCCTCAGTTAGTTCGGACAAAACAGTTGTAAAGAGTTAGTCAACTGTCTTACAACTGTGCATAGTGTTCAGAACCGTATGCATTAAATTTCTATCCACTCAAAACTTATCACTTGAAATATTCACCATTACTTTCATCTACAAACATACTTCGCAAGTCACCGAATACTATAGCGCATAGTGTATGGTATCTTGTACCAACCACTACACATTAAATCCTTTCCTGTTCCATTGCTTCCATATGAGCCGTAATTTCTCTTACTTTTGTGGTCCTTAAGCGAAATGTACACTGGCGGTAATGGAATCATTCTGCAGTCAGCTTCAACAGCCAGTTCTCTAAATTTTTCAACAGTGTTCCTCAAAAAGAGCATCAGCTTCCCTGCAGGTATTCCCATTTTGAGTTTCCAAACCATCTCTGTAAAACTTGCATGTTGAATGAACCTATCATTTACAGATCTAGCAGTCCACCTCTAAACTACTTGAATGCCTTCCTTTAATCAGACCTGGTGCAGATCCCAAACACTCTAGCAGTACTCAAGAATGGATTGCACTAGTGATCTACATGCAGAAGAAGAAATTTTGCCTAAGTCATCTTCTATCCTTACAGTCACTCAACGATGACACCTTCCTGTAAAGCACAGCACCATTAGCAAGTGGATGCAGATGGCTGCTCATCTTGTCAGCAAGACCATTTATATATACAGAGAATAATAATAGTCCTATCATACTTCCCTGGGACATTCCCGACAATATCCTTGTCTCTGATGAACACTCCCCGTCATGAACAATGAACTGGGTTCTATTACTTAAGAAGTCTTTGAGCGAATCACATATCAGGGAACCTACTCCATATGCTCGTAACATTATTAACAGCCTACTTCCCAAAAATCTACAAATAGGAGTCTGCTTGTTGCCAATGTTAAGGGTACAGGTCTGTGATTTTGTGGGTCTCTTCTTTTACCCTTCTTATATACCAAGAGTCACCTGCATTTTTCCCAGTCACTTCATAATTTGCACTGGGCATGAGATTTGAAATAAATGCAAGCTAAGAAGGAACCAATGCAGAAGAGTAATCTTTGTAGAACTAAACTGGGATTCCATTCAGACCTGGCGACTTACTAGTTTTCAACTCGCAGTTGCTTCTCTGCACCAGGAACACCTATTCCTGTTGTTGTTGTTGTTGTTGTTGTTGTTGCTGTTGTGGTCTTCAGTCCTGAGACTGGTTTGATGCAGCTCTCCATGCCACTCTATCCTGTGCAAGCTTCTTCATCTTCCAGTACGTACTGCAACCTACATCCTCCTGAATCTGCTTAGTGTATTCATCTCTTGGTCTCCCTCTACGATTTTTACCCTCCACGCTGCCCTCCAATACTAAATTGGTGATCCCTTGATGCCTCAGAACATGTCCTCCCCAACCGATCCCTTCTTCTAGTCAAGTTGTGCCACAAACTCCTCTTCTCCCCAATCCTGTTCGGTACCTCCTCATTAGTTATGTGATCTACCCATCTAATCTTTAGCGTTCTTCTGTAGCACCATATTTCGAAAGCTTCTATTCTCTTCTTGTCCAAACTATTTATCGTCCATGTTTCACTTCCATACATAGCTACACTCCATACAAATACTTTCAGAAACGACTTCCTGACACTTAAATCTATACTCGATGTTAACAACTTTCTCTTCTTCAGAAACACTTTCTTTGCCATTGCCAGTCTACATTTTATATCCTCTCTACTTTGACCATCATCAGTTATTTTGCTCCCCAAATAGCAATACTTCTTTACTACTTTAAGTGTCTCATTTCCTAATCTAACTCCCTCAGCATCACCAGACTTAATTCAACTACATTCCATTATCCTGGTTTTGCTTTAGTTGATGTTCATCTTATATCTTCCTTTCAAGACACTGTCCATTCCGTTCAATTGCTCTTCCAAGTCCTTTGCTGTCTCCCTTTCGTGCCTCTCGACTCTTAGAACTGCCATCTGCTTTCTGTACAAATTGTAAATAGCCTTTCATGCCCTGTATTAGACGCCTGCCACCTTCAGAATTTGAAAGAGAGTATTCCAGTCAACATTGTCAAAAGCTTTCTCTAAGTCTACAAATGCTAGAAAATGTAAATTTGCCTTTCTTAATCTAGCTTCTAAATAAATCGTAGGGTCAGTATTGCCTCACGTGTTCCCATATTTCTACGGACTCCAACTGATCTTCCCCGAGGTCGGCTTCTACCAGTTTTTCCATTCGTCTGTAAAGAATTCGCGTTAGTATTTTACAGCCGTGACTTATTAACTGATAGTTCAGTAATTCTCACATCTGTCAACGCCTGCTTTCTTTGGGATTGGAATTATTATATTCTTCTTGAAGTCTGAGGGTATTTCCCCTGTCTCATACATACCTTTGTTCACCAGATGCGTAGAGTTTTGTCGGGACTGGCTCTCCTAAGGCTGTCAGTAGTTCTAATGGAATGTTGTCTACTCCCGGCGCCTTGTTTCGACTTAAGTCTTTCAGTGCTCTGTCAAACTCTTCACGCAGTATCATATCTTCCATTTCATCTTCATCTACATCCTCTTTCATTTCTATAACATTGCCCTCAAGTACATCGCCCTTGTATAGACACTCTATATACTCATTCCAACTTTCTGCTTTCCCTTCTATGCTCAGAACTGCGTTTCCATCTGAGCTCTTGATATTCATACAAGTGGTTCTCTTGTCTCCGAAGGTCTCTTTAATTTTCCTGTAGGCAGTATCTATCTTACCCCTAGTGAGATAAGCCTCTACATCCTTACATTTGTCCTCTAGCCATGCCTGCTTAGCCATTTTGCACTTCCTGTCGATCTCATTTTTGAGACGTTTGTATTCCTTTTTGCCGGCTTCATTTACTGCATTTTTATATTTTCTCCTTTCGTCAATTAAATTCAATATTTCTTCTGTCACCCAGGGATTTCTACTAGCCCTCGTCTTCTTACCTATTTGATCCTCTGCTGCCTTCACTACTTCATCCCTCAAAGCTACCCATTCTTCTTCTACTGTATTTCCTTCCCCCATTCTTGTCAATTGTTCCCTTATGCTCTCCCTGAAACTCTGTACAACCTCTGGTTTAGTCAGTTTATCCAGGTCCCATCTCCTTAAATTCCCACCTTTTTGCAGTTTCTTCAGATTTAATCTACAGTTCATAACCAATAGAGATTGTGGTCAGAGTCCACATCTGCACCTGGAAATGTCTTACAATTTAAAACCTGGTTCCTAAGTCTCTGTCTTATCATTTTATAATCTATCTGAAACCTGTCTGTATCTCCAGGCTTCTTCCATGTATACAACCTTCTTTTATGATTCTTGAACCAAGTGTTTGCTATGATTAAGTTGTGCTCTGTGCAAAATTCCACCAGGCAGCTTCCTCTTTCATTTCTTACCCCCAATCCACATTCACCTACTAAGTTTCCTTCTCTTCCTTTTCCTACTATCGAATTCCAGTCACCCGTGACTATTAAATTTTCGTCTCTCTTCACTATCTGAATAATTTCTTTTATCTCATCATACATTTCTTCAATTTCTTCGTCATCTGCAGAGCTAGTTGGCACATAGACTTTTACTACTGTCGTAGGCGTGGGCTTCGTGTCTATCTTGGCCACAACAATGCGTTCACTGTGCTGTTTGTAGTAGCTTACCCACATTCCTATTGTTTTATTCATTATTAAACCTACTCTTGCATTACCTCTATTTGATTTTGTATTTATAACCCTGTATTCACCTGACCAAAAGTCTTGTTCCTCCTGCCACCGAACTTCACTAATTCCCACTATATCTAATTTTAACCTATCCATTTCCCTTTTTAAATTTTCTAACCTACCTGCCCCATTAAGGGATCTGACATTCCACACTCCGATCCATAGAACACCAGTTTTCTTTCTCCTCCTACGTCCTCCATATGGGATTCTGTGTGATGGTCAAATGATGGTATGTTTGTATGATCTTGCTGTGTGAATTATTTCCTGAATGCAAAAATTAAGACTTCAGCTTTCCTTTTGCCATCTTCTACTACTGTACCAGACCGGTAAATGAGCGACTTATTGCTTCCTCAGCACTGTCCAAATTTTGTCTTTAAACCATGGAGGGCCTTTTCCATCTTTAATCCACTTACTTGACACATACTTCTTCACACCGCAATTTACTACCCATTTAAATTTTGCCCATCATTCCTCTATGTCCTTCATACTGGAACTAAATTATGTCCACATGGATTGTTAACATCTGCTGATTTGTTCTTTCTAGCAAAAATGGTCTCTTAGCCTTCTTGAGTGATTTAATAACTTTAGTAAGCAGTGTCAGTATGATGACATCATGATAACTAATCCCTATCTCTGTACTGACACCACTGATACGTTCAGGCCTGTTTGCAGCTACATACCTCCATTGCATGTGGGTTCTCTAACAATCTGTTCAAGATAGTTTTCTGAAAATACGTTTAAAAGTATTTCACAAAACTACCTGTCCATACCACCTGCAATGAATCCATAGATATCTTAGTCTATACTCAGTAAGTTAAAGTCATCTCCAACTAATACTGCGTGATCCAAGTATTTTCACACTACTGAGAGTAGACTTTCTTTGAACGACAAACTATTACAATGGAATCGGGTGGCCAGTAAAAAGTCCAACAATTAACTAAATTTCACACAGATCTTTTTATATATGACCATATAACTTCACAATCACACTCAAATTTGACCCCAATAGAGAGAATATTTTTGTCAACTGGAATGAACGCTCCTCCTCCTACAGCCTCAATCCATCTTTCTAATATATGTTCCATGACTCGCTAAATATTTCACAGCATTCTCCTTTGAGTTTCAGCCTGCTCGTAGTCCCAAGAGTAATATGTTTGTGACAAGTTTCGTGGAGGGCAGTAAATTTGGGAACTTGGTTAAGACTATTTCAACAATTTACTGATACAATTTTGACAGCTATCTGCATTACGACTGGCGAGTGTTCATCAGAGTACCTCAAACTACAAAAACAAAAACCACACCAGTTCACTCTACAACCACTCTGCTACCCGAGTAACTCCTTCTTTTGAGTAGTACACCACAGACCTACCTATCAAGACAAGTCCTGCAATTCTCCAAGCCATAACACTGGTGCAGACGTCTGCATCCAAGACTGACAAAGAGTCGATGGAGACTTTGGTTGAGACCCTCCTCTGAGCTCTAAACCAAAGAACCTCTCTCAACTCTGGGAAAAATGCTGCAAATTGTGAGGCCTTGTTGCAACCTGCCACTTCTGTCAGATAATTTTATGAACTGAGGGTGGCCTCAGAACACCAGCAACAGCCCTCATTGGTGCCGGCTTAAGTCAAAACTTGCAGATGACTGCAACCTGCATAGTCAATAGCTGCAAGCAGAGTCTCCTCCACATCTTAGATCAGGGCCCCTGGCAGACACACCAAGTCCACACTGGCTTTCTTTCTGGCCCTCAAACCCCTCTCCCTACATGTCTGCTCAAATCCTGCTGAAGCAGTGGCCACCTGTCCACTCACAGGGCAAATGGGCGATGCTAGGTGACCAGACTACACACCAACCCTCCAACTCGAACTTTACCACCCACCATTCACCATGCACTGAGGGTGAATCAACAGGGTCAGGTACAATAGGAGGAGCCTCAGCAGCAGCGCTCATGGCCAAAATAAGCAACACCTGCAGTGTTCTGTGAGACATTCCAAATTCTCCACCACCACTACACCTCAAGGCAGCAGCCTAACAATGACTGACTGTAGCCAAAAGAGAGTTTATTCGTTCGCAAATTGCAACCAGCTCCTGCTGTGGCTGCACACAGCATTCACACGTCCTACCCATCCTAGGATGACAACCACAGAAGCACAGAGAGAAATCTAAATATGCTACTTGCTACCTTCCTCATGTGTCACCAATGGAAGCTGACTTCCACTGAGCTGTGTATAGCTACAGACCGTATGAATCTCTACTTTACAGTTACAAAAATGCAAGATTACACCCCCTTAACTAGAAAAACATGCACAGAATTTAAGAATTAAACTACAAAGAAAACACAGAAAAAGATAAGTATGTAACTTGCTGTCCTTCTGGTGCACAACAGGCGAGAGCTGGAGCCTGATGTCACCCTGTATAATAACTATATGCCTGTGTGGTCACTGACTAAAGATAAACTTGCACAAAAAGATTATTTTTCCCTAAATGTTTCATTTTTGAACATTCTGAGCTTTCATGAATACTGTGCCTACAATGGAAACACCAATCTTCAGTGTATGTTTAAACACTGCTCAATATAGTAATTAATGGTAATTTAAGACTCTAAGGGATACAAAAATATACATTTCACAGTTTTCTACTCTTAATGAATCACGTATTTTGGCATTTGTAATATTAAATTAAGATTATTGCCTCATGTTCTTTGGGCATTTGTGTTGCATAGTAATTGGTCTAGTCTCTCTGTTACTGGAATGGAACAGAACTAATACCACACTATTAGCAGAGGGCAAAAAAACAACAACAACATAATCCATAACTCTTAAAATGAATAGTATGAAAGTGTCGTTACAGAACACTGCTTGTTCTGCAATGGCAATAATCTTCTATTTAAGAGGGGTAATACTCATTTGTAGCATCCTGACTCTCGTTGTGACTGTTAAAGATGAGCGCTCTCATTCCGTACCTCCCCAAAGCGTGAAATGCACACTGTCATACACCACCTGAATGCCAAGGGTATGAACACTGCTGTGATTCACTGCAAAATCGTGTCAGCGTATCCCGAGGAGGTTATCTCATTGCAACATATGACAAAATGGGTACAGAATTTCATTTTTGGAAGAAAACAGGAATTCATGATGAAGAGAGAAGTGGATGCCCGTCTGTGATGACTGATGAACTGGTGCAAAAACCTCACTAGCATATTCGTTCTCATTGCCGTGTGACCACTGCTGACCAGGACAAACGGTCCCGAAGTTTCCCAAACCGTTCTTCACGAAATCATGAGCGATCAACTAGGATATCTCTAGCTATGTGTGCAATGGGTTCCATAGATGTGCACGAGACTTTCTTGATCTTTTTGCAAGTGATGAAGAGACTTTTCTTGGCCCCGAATTGACAGGGAATGAAACGTGAGTTTACCACCATCCAAGACAGATACTAAATGAACACCAGCTGTAGCAGCACTTGTTTCTGTATCTACTAATTCCACAGATGAATAAATTGAAAGAATGTATGATGAGACAAAATAAATCACTGAGATAGTTAAGGGAGACAAAAATTTAATTGAGATATACATGTGGCTAGGGCCTTCCGTTGGATAGGCCATCCATCTTGTGTAAGTCTTTTTAGTTGATGGGTCATTCCATGTCAAGGGGACCAGGGGTTCCCACTCCACCATCTGCAAATCTAATGAAATTTTGTGTGAAGGTTTTATATGGCCTTTGACAGTTATATACCAAATTTCAGTCCAGTATCTTCAGTGGTCGAATGTTTAGGGGCTTTTAAAGAGAGGCTACTCCTCTACACATCACGTACGAAGGTGCAAATACGCGAAGTTGCTAGGCATTTTTACAAGCTCCAGCAAACACTTCATCATTTGCTTCAACAGGGTGTATACGTGGACAAGGAAAAAAATTCCCGGATTTCCCGGTTAAAAATACACTTTCTCCCGGATGAAAATACACTTTTTCCATGTTAAGTGACAGTATATTCTTCCTCGGCACTGTAAAAGTCATCAATTTTTTGAATGTTTTTGGTTTTATATACCGATGTAGAATTTCCCGCCACTTTAGAAAACTAAACTCAGAGGGGGAAAACACGTTTTGAAAGACCTTTGATATGCACCAACATGTACGCTGCATATTTCCGTAATACGAAGGTATAAATTTGAATTCCACCATACACCGCATGTCACTTTCCGAAGCATTGAAATCGCGGTTGCGATGCACTTTCATAAGCCAGTCATAAGCTCATGTACACATGATCTCGCCAGCTGATGACAGCATAGGATACGTGGTGTAGTCGGCCAATAGCAAGATCACTCTTAAGCAGCGCGAACACACAAATAAGAAAAGTTAATGGTGTAAATTAATATACATAGCATTCACATATAATATTGGTCTTGGAGATTAATAAGCTGGAAGAGACGCTAAGCTTCCACATACAATGTTGATCTTTTCCGCGCATGACGCTTCAAGATACATCACACAAATGTGCAAGCAAAATTTTTAATAACTTCGTTTCAAATAAAGCAGAAAAGATTAATGAAAGCCAAACCTCTTTAGCAAACCGACAAAAATAATTTCATTGTTCTGCAAGGCGATTAATACTTGACTGACAGGAAGGTGGAGATAAAATCTAAAACTAATTGCATATTTTAGCCTTCCGTAATCATGCGAACGTATTTTAATTCATTTGATAACTCCCGGCCGCAAAAGTTCGTTTGTTATCATTTAACGTGAGAACAATAAACAAAAAGGAAACAACAAAATGACTGAACTTAAAACACAGTTCACGTGGATACGATCCATCTCCCCACCACAACTCAGACTGCTCTGGACATCAGCGCCAGATTTACTAAATTTCCGAACCGGTGCAATATTAAGTAGTGGTGCCCAGCCATACTTCCGTAACCAGAAGCAAAAGAAGGTACTACTCATACGAGACTCAACTGCGCATGCGCTAGAGCCCGCCCGTTGTGACACGTCACGCTCATCGGAAGCAATTTGTTGTTGTGAAGCATTGCATAGTCTTCCTAAAGCCTTTGACACACTTTGCTGTTGGCAGATTCTTGTATGAGCACTGTGTTTTGTTGTTGTACACGGCACATTTACTTTGCAACTTAAGTTTTCTTCTTATTTTTTTTCGTTCATATTTTGTTGCTGCAGTATTATTCTGCAGTAGCGGGATACAGTAATATCCTTTGTTTGAGCATTGGTTCTTACCAGTCAAAATCAGAAAAATTTAACTGAAAGCTAAAACAATGAAATATTACCGGAATTCTAAACAATTCCCGGGTTTTTCCCGGTTTTCTCCCGGATGAAAAAATTCCCGGGTTTTTCTCGGATCTCCCGTTTGTCCCGGGTCGTATACACCCTGTTCAGTATCCATAGATGTCTTTTTATCCTGAATCACACCACAGCAAAAATTTGGGATTCTGCCATGCCTAAATATTGTTAAAAGTCTCTCAAGTGGCTGAAAAATTCATTGCACTATTCTGACGGCCAAGATTTGACTGACCACTGCGACTTTTCATATGAACCAATCACACCAATACTTCAGAGGGTTATTCCTACCAAAGATGTATATACAAGGATCAAATTTAATTGCCATTGGATGTCTAGATGAAAAGATATGCATCTGCAAAGTTGACCAAAATTTTCTACATCCTTGGCCATTTTTCATTCCTCCCCCCCCCCCCCCCTTGACGCAGCTGGAAAGTGCATGCTTTAAGCTTTCAAAGCTATATTGTTTAATTTCTGAATCTTGCATTTTGATGAGTAAGAAGATGTTTCAAAAGTTATTATTTTAGTACTTCGAGAAGACTGAAAAGTGAAATATTTTGCTCATTAAGTTCACAACTAACTTTTATTCGAGTATATAAATCAGCTTCAAACATTAATTTAACATGTCATAAAAACAAATAATACACAACACGGCATATTTGCCAAACAATAATATTAAACAGTTTTACAATTTTGTCAAGGAGAGATTGTGGATGATTCCTTATGTTTATGTTGAAGGTGCTTCTAGTTATGAAAATATGTTGCTTAGGAATCCAGCAAGTGTCTTTAGCAGTTGGCCATGGAAGGAATAATCAGAACCATTTGGATGCATAAAGATGATGAGGACAAGGTTATTCAAATGAAACTTTACAAATTTCCAATGCACCAAAAATTGTCATACATACATACATACATGCAACACATTGTACTGGTTGTAAAACTTGCAATCAACATTGCTGGAATTCCTTCATCTGCTTTGAAGGCATTAACTGTGAATGTTGCAGCATCATTGGAAAATCTGCTTACTCTGAGCTAATTACAATTAATTGGCTTAAATTGATGATTTCATCTTGTTTTTAGAAATGGTATGTTCCTCGGCAAACCTCATTTCTTGATCGGGCTAACTTTTTTTCAATTTCTTCTTTTGGTACATAAAAAAATTTGTGTGTGGAATACTACCATGACCGAATTTGAACAAATCATATGGAGCCAATATTTGGTTATACAAGGGCCCCTGCAGACTAGCACAGGCTGCTAGTCTTTTCGCTGCTCGCCAATGCCATCACAGGATGATTTACCATGGCTTGTTCCCAAAAAATTCGATTCAGCAGTGATGCCAAATCCTTTTTGTGCAAAAATAAATTGATGAAATTTTTGAAATTATTATACTGAGCAGCTGAACCATCACAAGTAATAAATGTTCTTAATGTTTTCAATATTTGTCAATGTGGGAAAGCTTACGTTGGCCGTTCTATTCGCACAGTGAATGACAGGTGTGTGGAACATCGCCGTCACACGAGGCTACAACAGCCGGAAAAATCGGCCATAGCAGAACACTGCCTGAATGAGAGACATAAAATGAAATTTGAGGAAACTGTTGTAATTGCCAACATTTCCTGTTTCTGGAATAGCGTGTATAAAGAGGCGATCGAAATTAGGTTGGCTGATAATTTAATCAACAGGGACAATGGGTTTCCTCTTAGCAAAACGTGGAATCCTGTATTATCTCGCATCAAAACTGAACGTTCTTCGATGCGGCCTTGATTGCGATATATCGTTGCCAGCAGTGTTTCACTAAGGGCGGCGCCACCTCCCTGTTTTGGAAGTCAGAAACCGTGATGGGCGGCGCATGCGCCGTGTACTGAACGGTGGCCTATATAGGACGTCGAATTGCAATCTTGCGTCAGTTCTCAGCGGGACTCATCAGCAGAAGCAGCATTTCCTGAAGATGGCGAACAGTTGGATCGCCAAAATATCGAGTCAAGTTGATTTTAGGATCCGGCAGCAAACCCGAAAAGACTTTCAAAATCTTGAGGTGCATTGCAGAGGGTATGTCCCATTGTACCAGTTATTAGGGTTTCTTCCTGTTCCATTCACGCATGGAGTTGGGAAGATTGATTGTCTGAATGTCTCTGTGTGTGCGGTAATTATTCTAATCTTTTCCTCAGACTCCCTACGTGAGCAATATGTAGGAGGTTGTAGTATATTCCTACAGTAATCATTTAAAGCTGGTTCTTGAAACTTTATTAACAGGCTTTCTCAGGATAGTCTACATTATGTCTCTCTTCAAGAGTCATCCAGTTCAGTTCCTTCACGATCTCTGTTGACACTCTTCCATGGATTAAACAAACTTGTAACCATTTGTGCTGCCCTTCTATATATACATTCGATATCCTCTGTCAGTCCTATTTAGTATGGGTCCCACACACATGAGGAATTTTCTAGAAATGGTCGCAAGCATTAATTGTAAGCAATCTCCTTTGTAGACTGATTGCACTTTCCCAGTATTCTACCCATAAACCAAAGGCTACCACCTGCTTTACCCACAACTGAATCTATGTGATCACTCCATTTCATATCTCTACAAAGTGTTACACCCAGGTATTTGTATGAGTTGGTCGATTTCAACAGTAACTCACTGATATTATAGTCATATGATACTACATTTTTTTGTCTGTGAAGTGTAAAATTTTACATTTCTGAACATTTAGAGCAAGTTACCAATCTCTGCACCACATTGAAATCTTATCAAGATCTGACTGAATATTTATGCATCTCTTTCAGATAGTACTTCATTATAGATAACTGCATCATCTGCACAAGGCCTGATTTTACTATTAATATTGTCTGCAAGGTATTAATACACAATATGAACAGCAAGGGTCCCAACACACTTCCCTGGGCCACACCCAAAGTTACTTCTCTAACTGACAATGGCTCTCCATCCAAAATACCATGCTGTGTCCTTCCAACCAAAAAAGGCATGAATCCAGTCACAAATTTCACTTGATACCCTATATGATTGTACTTTTGACAATAAGCGTATGTGTGGTACTGAGTCAAATGCTTTTCAGAAGTCAAGAAATACTACATCTACTTGGTTTTTATAATCTTAAGAGCATTTTATGAGGTTACATAATATTTATATTCTATACTGTGAAATAATGTAATAACACTTCTTATTAGCAGAGTTACATTCCCTAAACCACGGGCTAATCTTACACTACTAAAAGACACTACAATTACACATATTCTGATTTACAAATTCAAATTGTATTAAGTTTTTGTACTTATCGATAATCCATTTTCCCTATTTTTGATAGGTATTCTTACTCATCAAAATGCGAGATTCAGATATTAAACAATATTGCTTTGAAAGCTTAAAGCATGTTCTTTCCAGCTGCGACAAGGGAAAACGATTAAACAGGGAACAGCTGATATATTGCCCGCCAAAAATACCCTAAAATTTGCTCGTAGAAAATTTTGGCCAACTTTGCAGATGCATATCTTTTCATCTAGGCATCCAATGTTAATTAAATTTAATCCATATGTAGACATCATAGGTAGCAATAAACCTCTGAAGTTTTGGTCTGATTGGTTCATATGAGAAGTAGCATTGGTCGGTCGAATCTTGGTTCTCGGAATAACGCGATGAATTTTTTAGCCAATTTAGAGGCTTGTATGTACACTTAGGTGTGGCTAAGTCCCTAATTTTTGCCATAGTGTGATTCAGCATAAAAAGTTGTCTATGGATATTAAAATAAATGACCAAATGTTTGCTAGAACTTATAAAAGGCCTAGCAAACTTGGCACATTTGCGCCTTCATGGGTGGTACGAAGGTGAGTGGCCGCTCTTTAAAGGCCCCTAAAAATTCAACCACTGAAGATACTGGACTGAAATTTGGTATATAAACATCGAAGACAATACAGAACCTTCACAACAAATTTCATTAGATTTGGAGATGGTCACTCTTTAATATTGGTCCCTTTGACATGGAAAGACCCCGATGCCACTCTGGCATCTGGTGTGTCAAAATTATGATGAGGGACTGGAATTTAATATCAGAAAAAAGAAGAACAGGAAAAATAGTCTGAGAAAGTGGACTGGGGGGGGTAAGGAATGAAAGTTAATTGTTGCAAATGCTTGTTTTAAGGTTGTACACATGGAAGAGACCTGGAAGCACCGCAAAGATTCATATAGATTACACAATCATAAGGCAAAGATTTCAAAATTGGGTTTTAGACCACAAAAGATTTCCAGGGGCAAATGTGGAGTCTGCCCTTAATCTATTGGTTATGAACTGCAGATTAAAACTGAAGAGCGTGTAGAAAGGTAAAAAAAATTAGAGGATGGTATTTGGATAAACTGAACAAACCAAAAGCTATTGAGAGTTTGTAACAGAGCATTAGTAAACGATTGTCTGTTACAGGAGAAAGAAATAAAACAGAAGACAAATTGGAAACTCTGAGGGTGAAACAGCGTAACGGCAGAGGATCAAATAGGAAAAAAGACAAGGGCCAGCAGAAATCCTTGGATAACACACAAGATATCAAATTTACCTGATGAAAGAATAACATACAAAAATGCAGCACATGATGCAAGTGAAAAAGAACACAGGCATCTAAAAGGTAAGAAGTAATACAAAATGGCATTGCCGTGCCACTTTGCCAGATCATGCTGCTAGAGGAGGCAAAACAAAATGATGGAACAAACTGATAAAGTGGAGATAGATTAGATGCAACTTTTGGTGCATGGATACACAGTGAGGAGATCCTCAAGAATCTGCAATATGCCATAAAACAAGGATGCATAACACATATTTACAAAAACAATAGAGATGCTAGTGTCCCTTTCACATACTCCAAACGAAATGATCTTCATGGATGTGGAGTAAGTAAAAAAATCTTGAACATAATTTCAGTTAAGAGGTAATAATAAAGATGTCTCATGAAATGTCATAAACTGAGGTAGGCCTACCTATGATAATTCTTAGATTATTGCAGTCACACAATATCGAAGAGAAAATCAGTTTGGAACACTTATTTACATAATCATATTGCAAAAACAATGTGTGTTGGTCAGATTATACGTACCATTCACGTTATTTGATATTATTAATCTATATTCTTATGTAAGGACAACATATTCTTTAATGTTGTTACCAAAAATCTTAAAAAGGTGTTGACTGATTTCCTTCAAATGTTTACATGTTAATATAACAAACATTTGAACGGACATAGTCTACAGCACAGAAGATGGATGTGTGGAATGTAACTGTCTGTGTGTGAGAAACATCATCCTGTAATTGAGTTTCCAACTGCAAAAAACATGCCTCCAACTGAAATCCATAGAAGAATGTAAGCTGTGTATGGTGATGAAGACTGTATCAACATCATTAACATGTGACATTGGGTTGTTTGTGCTCGTGATGAAATAAATTGTGGAGCTATCCTCAAGGACTGTGGATGACTGTATACAGTAACCAATCAGACTCAATGGACTCAGGTAGATGAACCATTTTGCAGAACCTCCTGCTACACCACAAAATTCTAATTTACTTAAAAGGATATTTTGACTGACACAGTTAAATGCTTTTGACAGATAATTTACTTTGAATGCTCTATCAGTGTGCTATGGTACTGTGGGGATTTTAATTTATACTAGAATTGCAAATATGAACCACGAGAATAAACACACTTTTATAAGGTAACTTTATCACTACCCCTTGCAAAAACATGCATAGGTATGGGAAAAATTCATGCTGCCCATGGGAAAATTAAAGAGACCTTTGGAGGAATAAAAAGCAACTGTACGAGTATTAACAGATGGCTAGTCACTGCAAAACAAAGACTCAAAGAATGAAAGTTGGAATGAATATAAATATGGGCTTTGCAAAGGACACAACTTAACTCCAAACAAGGTCCCTGGAGTACATGACATTACCTCAAAATTATCTAAATCATTGGGAGAACAAAAGCACAAGCAAAGCTCCACCTTTTGGCCCAGATGGGCTAATTGCGACCACAATGTCATCCTCTTCCAATGGTGTCACTTGGATGTAGTATGCAGGGGCATGGGATCAATGCATCACTCTTATGGATACTGTTGAGTTTCTTCACTTTGGCACTTCGGTGCCACTACTTCTCAATCACGTAGCTTCTCAACTGGCATCACATGGCTGAGTGCACTACACTCCAGTCCTCCCACCAGCATAAAAATCCCTGGCAGTACTGGGAACTGAACCTTGGTCTTACGCATAGATGTCAGACATGCTACGGAGGTAGACTTCGGGAGGACATGCCAGTACAAAATTTATTCAATTTTGATGCAAGATGTATGAGATATAAATAAGACCGTCACACTTCAGGGAGTATTTAATAATTCCATCTCCAAAGAAAGCAAGTACTGGCAGCTGTGAATACTACCAAACCATATGTTTAATACATTATGGTTACAAAATATTGGCAAACATTATCTACACAAAAAGGAAACAGTGGTAGAAGCCAAACTCAGGGACAAAAAGTTTGGTTTCTGGAGAATATGTGATGCAATGCTATGGCTTCGTAGAAGGCTGACTGAAGAAAGGTAAAGCTAAGTTTATGGCGTCCACAGATTTAGAGAAAGTTTTTGGCAACATTGAATGGAATACACACTCTGAAATTCTGATTGATAGTGGCAATAAAATATAGGGCTCAAAAGGTTATTTACAACTTGTACAAAAACCACACTGTAGTTATAAGCATGTAAGGACAATAACATGGGGGGGGGAGGGGGGGGGGGGGGAATGGAGCAAGACAGGGTTGTAATTTACAAACTTTGCAACCTTTCAATGACACTAATTCTGTCACAGATGGTAAAGAACTTGAAAGAGGAGTAGAACAGTATGGGTAGTTTGTTTAAAAGAAATAAAACAAGGATTATGAAATCAAATTAAATCAGGTAACATTGTGTTAATTAGATAAGGAAATGATACACTGAAAATAGTGATGAATTTTGCTTTGTACAGCAAAATAACTGATGATGGCTGAAGTCGGAAGAATATGAACTGCAGATTGGCAAAAGGAAGAAAAATATTTCTGAAAATGAAAAAAATACTTCAACTCACTTCTTGGAAACACATCATCTATTGCCTGCTCTTTCATTGTGTACACACACCAAGGTGACAAAAGTCATGGAATAGCAATACGCATGTATATCAATGGTGATAGCATCACATGCACAAGGTATAAAAAGGCAGTGCACTGACCCGATATCCACATAATCAACTGTCTGCGCCAAGATTTCTGGCATCTTCTCTCCCCATATACAACACAGTGGCCGATGGCCTTCACTTAACAAATGAGAGCAGATAAGTTTGTGTAGAGTTGTCAGTGTTTACAGCGACACTGTGTGAAGTAAATGCAGAACCCAACATGGATTACGATGAACGTAACCGTTAAGGCAGTGTGGTGTAATTTGGCATTATTGGAAAGCTGATCTGGTCAGATAGGTCCTGATTTCGGCTGGCAAGAGCTGATGGATGGTTTGAGTGAGACGCTGAGCCGCGCTGTCCGAGGCATCTTGTCACGGTTTGCACAGCTCCTCCGTCGGAGGGTCGAGTCCTCCCTCGGGCATGGGTGTACGTGTGTTGTCCTTAGCGTAAGTTAGTTTATGTAAGATAAAGTAGTGCATAAGCTTAGGGACCGATGACCTCAGCAGTTTGGTCCCATAAGACATGACCACAAATTTTCAAATTTGTGACGTAGACACCATGAAGCCATGGACCCAAATTTTTCACAAGGTAATTTGCAAGTCAGTGATAGCTCCATAATGGCGTGGGCTGTGTTTACATGGAATGTTCTGGGTCCTGTGCTTCAACTGAACCGATCATTCACTGGAAATCGTTGTTTGGCTACTTGGAGATCATCTGCAGCTATTAATGGACTTCACATTCCCAAAACAATGAATCATTTTTTATAGATGACAATGTGTCATGTCACCGGGCCACAATTAGGTTGCTAAAGTGTCATGCTAAGATATTTCTTTTAACTCCGATAAATATATTGTGTATGTAGTTCTTCCCTACTACTATTGTAACCAGTATAACGACATATTGAAATTCTATACCAAACATTTAAATGTTAACAACCTTCTACCACGGGTAAAATCCTCGCTACTTTCGACTACAGCTTACATCAACATTGTCCTTTTGTGTTAAAAGGAAAGTTAATCTCGGTTTCCGCATGAGAACAAGGAACATTTGTTAGTCACACTCACATAAATATCAGTGCCAACACGACTCTTACGATAACTTCCACAAACAAGTTGCTTGAGTTTTCCCGTGAGTCTGCCATCTTTTAACTATCTATTTAACATATCTGCTTATGAGGATTTTCAGTGCTGTATTCTTCATACGACAGCCAGCATAACAGTCACATCACGCGTACATTTAAAACAGTCACAACAACGCCAGAGATAATATGAACACAAATAGGTGAAAATAACAAAAACATAGCGTTGAGGATGTAAACATGTTTGTGACGTTGGATTGCTTTCTTGTGCTGCTCTCGTAAAACATATTTGCAAGCGAGTTTCTCGTTAACGTCTCTATCCGCACTGGTAGCAGTGCATCCACGTCGTCTGCAACGCTATCTCTATGTATATGGAGAAATAATGGTCCTATCACGCTTCTCTGAGGCCCTCCTGGGGCTACCCTAATCTCTCATGAATGCTCACCGTCGAGGATACCATACTGGATTCTATAACTTAACAAGTCTTCGAGCCACTCTCATATCTGTGAACCTATTCTTTATACGGGTACCTTTTTTAACAGCCTGCAAAGGGGCACCATGTCAGCCGCTTTCCGGAAATCTGGAGATTTTAAATCAGCCTGTTATTCTTCATCCGTAGTTTTCAGCATATCACGAGAGAAAAGGACAAGCTAAATTTCACACGAGCGATGCTTTCTAAAACCATGCTGATTCGCAGACATAAGCTTCTCGATCTCAAGAAAATTTATTGTATTCGAACAGAGAATATGTACAAGGATGCTGCAAATCGACTTTAGGGATATTAGTCTGTAATTCTGGATGCTTGACTGATCTGGAATTGTAACACTAACCAAAACGGCCTTGCTGTGCTGGTACTGCGAACGGCTGAAAGCAAGGGGAAACTACAGCCGTAATTTTTCCCGAGGGCATGCAGCTTTACTGTATGGTTAAATGATGATGGTGTCGTCTTGGGTAATATATTCCAGAGGTAAAATAGTCCCCCATTCGGATCTTTGGGTGAGGACTACTCAAGAGGACGTCGTTATCAGAAGAAAGAAAACTGGCGTTGTACGGATCGGAGCGTGGAATGTTAGATCCCTTAATCGGGCAGGTAGGTTAGAAAATTTAAAAAGGGAAATGGATAGGTTAAAGTTAGATACAGAGGGAATTAGCGAAGTTCGTTGGCAAGAGGAACAAGACTCTTGGGCAGGCGAATGCAGGGTTATAAATACAACATCTAATTGGGGTAATGCAGGAGTAGGTTTAATAATGAATGAAAAAAATAGGAGTGCGGGTAAGCTACTACAAACAGCATAGTGAACGCATTATTGTGGCCAAGATAGACACGAAGCCCATGCCTACCACAGTAGTACAAGTTTATATGCCAACTAGCTCTGCAGATGACGAAGAAATTGAAGAAATGTATGATGAGATAAAAGAAATTATTCAGATAGTGAAGGGCGACGAAAATTTAATAGTCATGGGTGACTGGAATTCGATAGTAGTAAAAGGAACAGAAGGAAACGTAGTGGGTGAATATGGATTGGGGGGAAGAAATAAAAGAGGAAGCCGCCTGGTAGAATTTTGCACAGAACATAACTTAATCATAGCTAACACCTGGTTCAAGAATCGTGAAAGAAGGTTGTATACATGGAAGAAGCCTGGAGATACTGACAGGTTTCAGATAGATTATATAATGGTAAGACAGAGATTTAGGAACCAGGTTTTAAATTGTAAGACATATCCAGGGACAGATGTGGACTCTGACCACAATCGATTGCTTATGAGCTGTAGTTTAAACTGATGAAACTGCAAAAAGGTGGGAATTTAAGGAGATGGGACCTGGATAAACTGACTAAACCAGAGGTTGTACAGAGTTTCAGGGAGAGCATAAGGGAACAACTGACAAGGATGGGGGAAAGAAATACAGTAGAAGAAGAATGGGTAGCTTTGAGGGATGAAATAGTGAAGGCAGCAGAGGATCAAATAGGTAAGAAGATGAGGGCTAGTAGAAACCCTTGGGTGACAGAAGAAATATTGAATTTAATTGACGAAAGGAGAAAATATAAAAATGCAGTAAATGAAGCCGGCAAAAAGGAATACAAAAGTCTCAAAAATGAGATCGACAGGAAGTGCAAAATGGCTAAACAGGCATGGCTAGAGGATAAATGTAAGGATGTAGAAGCTTATCTCACTAGGGGTAAGATAGATACAGCCTACAGGAAAATTAAAGAGACCTTTGGAGAAAAGAGAACCACTTACGTGAATATCAAGAGCTCAGATGGAAACCCAGTTCAAAGCAAAGAAGGGAAAGCAGAATGGTGGAACGAGTATATAGAATGTCTATACAAGGGTGATGTACTTCAGGGCAATATTATGGAAATGGAAGAGGATGTAGATGAGATGAAATGGGAGATATGATACTGCGTGAAGAGTTTGACAGAGCACTGAAAGACCTAAGTCAAAACAAGGCTCCGGGAATAGACAAGATTCCATTAGAACTGCTGACAGCCTTGGGAGAGCCAGTCCTGACAAAATTCTACCATCTGGTGAGCAAAATGTATGAGACAGGTGAAATACTCTCAGACTTCAAGAAGAATATAATAATTGCAATGCCAAAGAAAGCAGGTGTTGACAGATGTGAAAATTACTGTACTATCAGTTTAATAAGCCATGGATGCAAAATACTAACGCGAATTCTTTACAGACGAATGGAAAAACTGGTAGAAGCCGACCTCGGGGAAGATCAGTTTGGATTCCATAGAAATACTGGAACACGTGAGGCAATTCAGACCCTACGACTTATCTTAGAAGCTAGAATACGGAAAGGCAAACCTACGTTTCTAGCATTTGTAAACTTAGAGGAAGCTTTTGACAATGGTGACAGGAATACTCTCTTTCAAATTCTGAAGGTGGCAGGGGTAAAATACAGGGAGCGAAAAGCTATTTACAATTTGTACAGAAACCAGATGGCAGTTATAAGAGTGGAGGGGCACGAAAGGGAAGCAGTGGTTGGGAAGGGAGTGAGAAAAGTTGTACCCCCCGTCGATGTCATTCAATCTGTATATTGAGCAAGCAGTAAAGGAAACAAAAGAAAAATTCGGAGTAGGTATTAAAATCCATGGAGAAGAAATAAAAACTTTGAGGTTCGCCGATGATATTGTAATTCTGTTAGAGACAGCAAAGGACTTGGAAGAGCAGTTGAACAGAATGGATAGTGTCTTGAAGGGAGGATATAAGATGAACATCAACAAAAGCAAAACGAGGATAATGGAATGTAGTCGAATTAAGTCGGGTGACGCTGAGGGAATTACATTAGGAAATGAGACACTTAAAGTAGTAAAGAAGTATTGCTATTTGGGGAGCAAAATAACTGATGATGGTCGAAGTAGAGAGAATATAAAATGTAGACTGGCAATGGCAAGGAAAGCGTTTCTGAAGAAGAGAAATTTGTTAACATCGAGTGTAGATTTAAGTGTCAGGACGTCGTTTCTGAAAGTATTTGTATGGAGTATAGCAATGTATGGAAGTGAAACATGGACGGTAAATAGTTTGGACAAGAAGAGAATAGAAGCTTTCCAAATGTGGTGCTACAGAAGAATGCTGAAGATTAGATGGGTAGATCATATAACTAATGAGGAGGTATTGAATAGAATTGGGGAGAAGAGAAGTTTGTATCACAACTTGACTAGAAGAAGGGATCGGTTGGTAGGACATGTTCTGAGGCATCAAGGGATCACAAATTTAGTATTGGAGGGCAGCGTGGAGGGTAAAAATCGTAGACCAAGAGATGAATACACTAAGCAGATTCAGAGGGATGTAGGCTGCAGTATGTACTGGGAGATGAAGCAGCTGGCACAGGATAGAGTAGCATGGAGAGCTGCATCAAACCAGTCTCAGGACTGAAGACCACAACAACAACAACAATTATCTGCACTTTTTTCCAGTCGCTTGGGACTTTGCTCTGGGCTAGAGATTCACAACAAATGCAAGCTAAGCTAAGGGACCAATGCCGGAGAGTACTCTTTGAAAAACCGGATTGGGATTTCATTCAGATCCGATGACTTATTTGTTTTCAATTCCTTCAGTTATTACCATGTCGTCCACATGGAAGTCTTTTCGATGTTCAAACGAAGGTATGTTTGTACGATTCCCCTGCGTGAACGATTTCTTCAACGTGAAATTTAAAACTCTGGCTTTCGTTTTGCTATCTTCAGCTGCCACACCAGCCACAACAGTTTCATGATAGACGCTATCACAGACTGACATATTTCCCACAAAGTTGCTGGTATTGTTAGCGATAATATTGCACATATCTGCTGTCAAACATGGTGAGCTGTGGTCAATACCATGTTTCACCCTCTCTCTAAATCTTGCTGTACAAGAAGCTACGGAAGAGAAATCCGAGCCTCATGAGATTAGCTGAGCAGTATAAGGCGCTGCAGTCATGGACTGTGTGGCTGGTCCCGGCGGAGGTTCGAGTCCTCCCTTGGGCTTGGGTGTATGTGTTTATCCTTAAGATAATTTAGGTTAAGTATTGTGTACGCTTAGGGACTGACGACTGTGGCAGTTAAGTCCCATAAGATTTCAATACACATATGAACATTTTTGAGATATCTGACATTTTAGCAAAAGTTGTAAATATTGTCACGTTTTTAAATCTTATAACATAAGGACATAAAAACTGATTGCTTCACAACAGAAAATGAATTTAACTGTCCTCAAGCACATATGGATCTCCAGACTCCCTGAAATTCTATTTTTGACATGCAGCAGCGAATAGTGAGATAAAGGATGCGATTACTGCTACGTTAGCACTTCTGCACTTTGACCAAGCTGTAAGAGAAGGGGAACTGGGAGATAATAGAGGGAGTTTTGCTCTTACTTAGTCCACTCTATGAAATTACAATGGAAATAAGTTCCGAAAAAATATGACTTTGACAGAAGTTAGTGTGTTTTGTAACTTACTTAACAATAAAAAAGTCACAGTGCAATCAGTGTTGAAGAAAGGCAATGAAGACCGTTTTCAAGATGTAAAGAATAATATTCCATATGCTGGGTGTACCACTCTGAACCCTGATAGAGAGGATTTAGAAACCAAACAGCTTATGAAACTGCAATACAACACCTCAGAAATAAAACCAGCGAAGTGGAATTGCTTCAGAGGGAGAATCAATAAATTTCAGTGACTGGTCCTTTTCCTATTGACTCATGTGCGCCTAGTATAATAGCAGTAGTAATGAAAATAAAAATGATTCTATATGGGACTAGGAAGTTCAAGAAATTAAAAAAAGTTACTAGACCAGATACGGCTAGTATTCGCGAACTGAATGAATACCTGAATGAAGAGTATTTAGATCGCAAAAAGACCCACTTAAACGGTGGCATGAGAGTTGTTATTTATGTCCTCATGTTTATATATGTATGTGTTAAAGAGATTTTGCATAGCAGTGACATCAGTACCGTGGAAGAGAGTTTTTTTTGCAACAGGACAAATTCTTAATGAATGAAGAACACTGTTATCTATAAAAAAAAGTTTCCAAAATAATATTTTCACATGATAATATGTAAATTTTTGTGATATTCAACTTGATACTTAGAAGACTAATTAATATTCAAAGAATGATAATTTAAAGTACAAAAAATATACTTTACAATCCGATCTCACTCAGGGTCATGGCTATTTTTTCTGCGTATAATTGTTAAGTAACAAATTCACAAGTGTTTCTTTTGTTAATAACATAGGTGTTATTGGTTGTGACATATGGTATGTAGCGTGTACCTAATAGCAGAAGTATTTTTTGTTGATTATTTCCAAAATTTTATAAAAATTAAAAAGTCGGTTATTTATAAAAGGTATTCTATACACCAAAATAAACACATTTAGCATATTCTGTAATTAATATTTCCTCAGTGAACTAATAAATAAATTAATAAATAATGAAACACATCCATTTAAAAATTATAATACCATGAGTACACTGTAAGTAAAGCAGTTGAATGCCCCATTTTATCTATTTGTATAAATAACTGTTTTTTTTCCCTTTTGATGTCTAATCACCCAAAATGTGGATAATAACACAGTCGTTGACAATATTGATCAGTATAAAAAAACTGCCATAACAAGTAAAAGAATATCAGCAGTAGCAGTGGCAAAGTGAACTAACGATCTGTCTTTCTGGAATTCGAGATGGAATGAACTAAAAGAAGGACCTAGTTCGTGACAGAGCTGTGAACTAAACTGAGCACTCCCAGTCATGAACTATTGTGCACAAGACTGCAAACTAAGGACACAGATGAAAATATATAAGGCTACCCACCCTGTTACACTAAGATATAAGATAACTAGAGTCCTGAACAAGATACTTAAATAGATACATTTTTAGTAATAACTCTTTGGCCTGTAAAAGTAGGTTTAAGGTTCTGATCAAGGAAATTAAGGAGAAAATGGTTACTCACTCTTCCCACTTCGTTTAATTTGATATTAAATATTTTCCACCAATGCTCTCATAAAAAAAAACGACTGGACTAACAAAAAACATTTCCTTAAATACATTCAAATTTTCAAATACGAACCAATACGATTCATGGAACTATTGTAGATGATATTTCACTTTCAACTACTGGTTTTATATACAACTTAATAGTTTGCCATAGGTTCTAGTATAGGCACTATAGTTGCCATTTTTATAATGACTTGGAGGATGATCTTATGACCACAAAATGTGAAAAATTGTCTGTTGTAAATGGTGTCTAGGCAAAACGCATTTACTTATTGTTGGTACTAAAGAAGAAATAGAGACACTGAGGTTAACGACTGCCAAAGGAAAATTGAGTAGACTGTTGAGCATGAAACTGATGGCAGGTTAGAATTTCTCGATTTTAACATTAAAAAGCTATGTAGTAAGTATGCATTTAGGGCTTATAGGAAACTGTCAGAAACTGAAGCTGTAATTTCTAATGAATCGTATAATCCAAGGGCTTATAAAAAGGCTGTTTTTCAGAATTTGTTCACAGCAAGGAATGTCTCACGCCAGTAAAACGCATAACTACACTAACGTTTCAGAGCAGAAATTGACATCATTTGCAAACTAATGATGTGCTTATCTAGGAATTTTGAAAGATCTTTGCATGAATAAATGAAGAAACTTAATATGTAACTTAAAAAACGAGTCATATAAACTTTGTGACTTCTGAGACCAAGCACTGTATAAATTATGGATTACATGTGGGAAGTAGCCCCACATGTGTGATGTGGCAGTTGTTAAACAAAAAAATTAGTTATTCAAAATGCCTACATCTATGAATACACTAATATCCTAAAATCCTGGAAGAGTGGCATGTCTGCAGATTATATTTATTATAATTTCATGCTAGTGATTGGCTGGTTATTTTGCTACAGCAGACAGCATTTTCGTCTTCGAGTGCCATTTCTTTTATAAATGTGTTTGTGGCCCCTGATTTATCCCTGAGTGAGATCTATCTTCGGATTTAACGTGTGGTTTCTTCTTTCTTGTATTTAACTCTTGTCACAACGCTAATGACGTACCTGCACATACGATCTCACTTGACACTATGTTGAAAGCTGTGCAGATATGTAGTATTTGTGATACTTGTCTTAAATAGAAAAATCGGCCTAACCAGCACAATGACATCACAAGCTACGACAGTGGCAGCTTGACAAGTCCGACCCCTAGGGGGTCGAGTACGTTCCACATTACTTTCTGAAGGAACTGACGTAATCATGATGTAGTGGCGCCGCTGGAGACCAGAACCGAGGCTATCGATTTGTCGAACGCTATAGAGCTGAGTTGATGTCTATGGATTGAGTGATAGGAGAATCTCATTTGCAGTGAGAACTTTATGGGTATATGTTTGTGGTTGCTTAATGTGCGAAATATTTGTGACAAGGAAGAACATGAGCGTTATTGCTCATCATCTCACAGCATTTTAAGCAGCCCTCAGGTTCCTACCTAACGACACACTCGGAAATCATTACATATTCGGACATAAACAGCGAAATATTTGTTTAATCTTTCGTTCCCTACTCAGACAGAAATGTTAAATAATATCGAATACTGCAGAACACACTTGTATTGCATTCATAACAAAGTCCCAGAATGTGTTAACAGCGCTAATAGAAAAATATATTAGAATGTAGTGGGATGCAAACCTACAATCTGTAACTCAGGAAACCATGACATTATCCATTATGCTACAGCTTTGTTATTATTATTATTATTATTATTACACGAATTTATTGAGAAACTATTATTATTATTAAATGAATTTATTGAGAAACTATTATTATTATTAAATGAATTTATTGAGCAACAGGTATCACAAAGCTTTTACTCTGACTTTAATACAACATTTAAATAAGTTGTATAAATAGTAAGAACTTTTCTCTTTTCGATTTAGTGTTAAGAATATCTTGTTCTTCATTCTTCAGGTGTTGTTTCAGGTCATACATAGACTCTCCTTCCTTGTTGAAGATGTAGTTTATAAAACAATACATGAACCACATGCATGTTCTTGTCTTGGATGTGGGAGTTGCCTTGACATCCATATAAATAATTTCCTTGCTGTTCAATTTTGTTAACAGGTGTTGATGAAAAACTTATTGCTGATTTAAATTTTATGTATTTCCATAGTCCTGCAGTTCTGGAGCAACCTACTATTGGTGTATGGCCATGTCGCCTATTCCACAATAGAATCAGTGCAGGATGCACTGGCCGATGCTCAGTGACCAGTTTTTGTCCAAAGCACTGTGCAAGTTCATTCGTTTGTTCAGAAGGGATGCCGAAATTGTCTGGCACCTTTCGGCTGGCCGGCGATGACGTAATCGAGGCGCACGCCCTGCGGTCTTTCTCAAACGATTTTGCACGAACTATTCGGTAAAAATTTTCATTTTTGCTTTTCTTTTAGCCTTATATGTCAGGTTCATTACGATGTACCCGTCATTGCGTTAATGATCATGATCCTTGTGAGAGTTACATGGAATAAGACACCGCATGAAATTCGAAAATATTTGCAATAAAAAGTAGGGATAGGTATGATTTTGCGTTTGGTGCATATTACATAATATTTTGCTGTGTACAAAATTTAGCCATCATATTGTATTTTTCTTTAGACGTGGTTGCAGGTCTCTATCTGACGTAGCACACGCATTTACGATCGCGACGTGCAATAAAGCCAGAGTGAAATATCCATCACATTTCTCATATTTCTTAAACGGTTTAAGATATCGAAGTGAGATTTTGGCAAATGACAGCACGCAAAGAGGAGAATATTTTGGTATATACTTATTACGCAAAACTTCATTATCTATCATGTTATTCCCCTAAGTACAGACTTTTTTGATGAAACAATTAATGGGAAATGCTATAGGTTTTGGAACAGTATAAGGCAGGCATTACGCGTTTGTATTATACTGAGGATGTGCTTTTTCATAAGATACTGACCTTACTTTTCCTCAGTACCTTGGGTAGTAAACCTAACAAATCACTGTTTAAGAATTCTCTCACAACGACGCCTGCACAACATGTTAGTTAGGTGAGACTTTGTAAATACCACTGTGTTTTGGAGAAAGAAGCAAATTTTAACATGGCAATAAGAGAAATGTGTAGGGACATTTCTCTGAATAATGATTAACAAAGCCAGGCGAAAATAAATCACTGTATTTTCGGCGCTATTCTTTTTGGATACTAATCAAAGAAGAGGTAACAGATCTTTTTCAATGGTCACCATGCAAGTGCGAGTGTGGAGGGGCCCACCTATTATTTACAAAAAATGTGAGTGTAGGCTCCAGTTTAGAATGGCATTTCCCCTACAGTGCCTGCCCGCAGCCTCCACTACTACTGCTCTCACAACATGTGGCCTGCAGTCTGCGCATCTACCATACACAGTATTTTGCACAGACTCTACTGGCAGCATGGATGATTAGTTAGTTTTACGCTGTGGCGTCAAGCAGCTGTTGGGATCAAATCATTTATAAACACGTGAGTTGCAGATTGTAACCTTGAACTTAAGGATCTGTATGCAAAGTTTGACCAGGTCGTCTTGTCTTCCAGTTTAAGTATTTGTGTTTCATCTGGTTTGCTGGGGATCATGGAGCTTTTTCCTAATGGTTTCGATTATTATCTTACATTTGGAGTCTTCTGTAAAACATATGTTGGAGTTTGCACTGAAACATGTCTATTGGGAGTTTGTTATTTGCATTTCTGGAATTTGTATATTCTTTGGTTGTCTCAAACGCTAAGTGACAATTCTGAATTGTCACTTTGAATTGATGTGTAGTCTTTGGCCAGAGTAGCTGTGTCACTATAAGATATGTTTCTTTTTCCATTGCCGCTTGGCAGTGAGGAGTATGATAGTTCTGTCACGAGGATAGTAGTGAGACAGTTGCCGAGCAGAGGACTCGTGGCAATGTAGAAGTAAAGTTAAGTGCATCTGAGTTTAAGTAAAACTATTTTTGGTTGAACATTGTGAAACAGAGGGTAAGGATTTGGTAAGTTATTTAGAATGAAAAGAGTATGAAGAGGTTTGAAGGAAGTATTTTAATTTACTGGAAGTAGTTAGGATTCATTGTTGAATGAGACATCCACATCAGGGAACTTTAGATTTTTCATTAAAGGTTGAGTAATTTTCATTATAAGGTATTTTTGTGTTCATTAACGATTTTTCTAACTTTTGTGAGAGTAAGAGTTTGGTATCAGAGTTGGCCTTTTTCAATGTCAATGAGTGTTGTAACATGAATTTCATACAATTAATAATACATCAGGTAGTTCCAAAACAGTTCGTTAAAAGACTATTTCACCTAAGAACATTGTCCACGTCCTCAATCCAAGTTTGTGTTCACCCAATAATGTGTATAAAATAGTTTATTTGTTGTCTGGACCATTGCACTAAGCTCTCAGCAACAGTAGTTAGAAATTTGCAGCTGGTGCACAGAGAGCAGCAAGTACTGCATTTCCAAGCAATAACATTACAAGGTAAGATATTTTCATTTCAGGATCAGTTTGCTACGAAGATTATCAACACACAGGAACCATTACATGAACAGCATTATTAGGCAGATCATTAACTCACAGGGACCACTTTGTTTAATTGAAGAGATCAATAGTAAAGTTCAAGATTTAATCAGCTTGTACATTTTTTAGAAAGATTATAAAACAGAGCCAAATTCATGTTGTATTCTCACAGGCAGATATATTTGGTTTCTCTCACAGTTGTAAATGCAGTCACTAAAAGCTAAACAACAGCAAAGTTACAACCAACCAAAGACAGCACGAGTTCATAGAAACAAATTAAAGGAATTATTAAAGGAATCTTTCAGCATGGCATAAAGTATGTTTGCAGGCATCCTTCTGTTATCTCTATTTTCTGTCTTGTTACGTCGCCCAGCCTTTAGTACGTCCAACCAACTGGGTATTAATTTGAGTGTGTGTATGAAATTTTTCACTATAAGGGCTGAACATTTGGCTCACAGTCTGTTACAAGTAGGACGCCTTTATTAAATGGTGTCATTATTTGACCCCTGGCTACCTGAAACAACATACCTTTCCAAATAAACCAGCCTATGTACTTTTTGATTTGTATGATACATTTCCTATTGATGGCTATGATTTGTGCGCCATACCATATTTTGTATAGGGCCAGTATATTTACACATTCAATCCTCTGAATGATATTTAATTTCCTTGTACTATTCCCTATCAGGGCACCTCTTACTTTTTCTGTCACTCTTTTGGAACTGGCGTCTGTTTACGTTTTTCCTTGGTTTCAGTCCTAGCACTTCCATTTCAAAACATTCAGTGAAAGGGTGTGATATGGGATGAGCACTTCATTTATCCATGGTGGGTGTGTTTTATCGTTGTTTATAGTTGCCCCTGCAGCTTCTTTACAGTCATCCATTATCACATATACTTTTGCAGCTCTGTAATTATTATGGTAACATCATCGGGCGTTTATAGTGAATTGTCGTGCACCAGCATGTAAACCTTGTATGACTCTAAAGAGATGACCAACCGTATCATTGGCAAGGAACAATTCTGTCGGACAGAACATTGTTTTGGAATGCTTCTGTGAACTATTATTTGACTTACATCTTGGAAAACATTTGATATTGGTCTGGTAGCAGAAAATACATGGTTGATTGTGGAAATCTGAAATGCTCTAGCACACTCCTAACGTATTAATGGCGAACTTTATGGAAGGCTTTCTCTAAATCGATTTTCAGTGGGCCTAGTGTTCGTTCCTGACATTTCCATGAGTAGAATGTCGTATCTCTTAGGGTGAAAATTCCATGTACAAGGTATAATATTTTTGTTAGGTACGCTACAAGTCTGTTCTGTCACGAGGATGTCTGGAATGGTTTGCTTTAAGCTTGATTTTAGGCCACAAGAGATTATTTTCGAGTTTGTGCACGAGAAAGTTATTCGCCTGAAATCCTTTGTTCTTGATGGAATAGGTTTCTTGGGAACGAGTACGATATTTCCGGATTTTTTTCTGGAGTATAGTTGTTGGCACTGCTGTTTCCCTGTCGCTACTTCCATGAATTCCTTCTTAATTATTGATCAGAATGATTAATAAAATTCATAGGAAATACGGTCTTCTCCTGTGCTCCTCCATTTTGGAAAACTTTTGACAGCATCTTCAATTTCTTCCTTCCTGAGATATTGGTTCTGGAAACATAGTGATACCTTCATTTGTTAGATGTGATGTATAATTTTGAAGTAGCTCTGTTGTTTTCGGAATATCAGATAGCTGTTGTCTATACGGACTTTGGAAATGCTCTTTGATCCCTTTCAGACTAATATTTTTGCTCGCATCTGAAGACTGTAAGTTACTTACATATTTCTGTTGGCACTTTTCTTGTTCACCTGTGAGGTGACAAATGCTCCACTTTTTACCTGGTATATGCTATAATCCTTGCAGGTGAAATTTTTCCTTCTGAATAGCTTTTATCAGTTTTAAAATTTTCTTTTTGAATTTTTTAAAATAACTTGCTAGATCTTCCCCATTCTATGTTTTTGCTTGCAGTTCACGAATGATAGGATAGTCATACTCGATATTATTTCTCCTGGTTTCATAAATGCTGTAGGTGAAATTTGTAAATAATTTTCGAAAACTGGGTTTTATAAGGTTCCCTCATCATACGGGACTTCATCGCTGAAAAACTTTCCCCTTGCAGCTCTGTCATTCGACCTGGATGGACCATAGAGATTTAAAAATGTTACCCTATTCAGAAAGCCTATGACAATGTGTCTTTCTGGTTCTTTTTCTATCTCCTGCAATTCCAGTGAATTTCTGGTTAAAGTACAGGAACCTTTTTCACCACAGCGTACATTGTTATATACATTTTATGTCTGAAACAAATCAACCTCTTTGCAGACAACTTCTTGCAAGAAGGCGATATTACTACCATTTGTTCTAAGATATTTACCCAGATGTTTCTTTTATAATCCAAAAAATATTTAACGTTACAGATGTGAGCACTTTTCTATGTATTTTCCATGCAGCTAAGTTTTCCAACTTCTTGCTCGGTTCCACATTCAGTTTGTTCACTTTCTATGTCAGTCTTTCCTGTATCTTTGTGTTGTGTTTTCTCCTATTTCTTCGCCATTTTATGACGTTCCTTGGTTAAGTTTTTTTGGCGTTCATTTTTGATGATTTTGCAGCGCTTTGGTGTTCTAGTGACTTCTGACTGCTGGTAATTTTCTCCGTGTGCCTCCCTAGCAGTGCACTCAGCTGGTTCATCAGTGAAAATGAGAGTGTTTTTCAAAGCATGTTTCGCTTGCTTGTTGTTTTCATTTACAACTGATGAAGTCTACCATTGTTGCTCTGTAGCCTGTCGTGTTCCTTCATCTATCAATTGTTGTTTACTTTCTTGTGGCGTTATACCCAGGTGGTCTGCTACATCTGGTGTATGTAACTGAAATACTATAGCTTTCACTTGTTTTCCTACTTCCATCAAGTTCGCTCAGTAAATTCTTTCCTTTTTTAGACTTTTGCTTTCTTGGTGTCTGTGATGGTTTCCCACCATCTTCTTCTTCCAAGTTAAAACCTCCCTTTTCCAGTGATCGCTTTTTGTTCTTGTGAGGTTCTTTTGAAGTGAGATGATTCTCCATTCTCGTTTCTGGAACACCACCGTTTCGATAAATTTCCCGCCTTAACCGCTTTTTTGCTGTTTCTTTGTTTGGTAGTTACAGGATGGAATTGAGTACCCTTTCTGCTTACCTGTCCGTTCATTCAGAGATACATTTCTTGTTTCTTTAATCAAATGGGGGTAGTCCTCAAATGACATCAGTTGTTGTTCTGTACATTCCGTTGGGGTGGCTTCACTATTAACCTGTATATTGACAAGTGTCTTATCTTGTATTTGTTGTCTAGTACCCTGTTGTAGATTATACCTCAAAACAAACACCCATCGTTGCAAATTTTCGCGAAGGTGCGCTGTCTCGTTACACAAGTATTCTGCAATAAGTAGATAACATATGCCTTACTTCCACATACAGCTATGTTGGAGGAGATGTCAAGTTTTATGAACATCTGCACTGACTTTATGCTGTTATAAAACTGAATCTTGTGCCTACTGGACTATCTTTCAAATTCTATCTTTTAAACCAGTCATATTTTGAAAGGAGCTGTACTAAATCATTATTTACTAGTTAAGGGGGAAGATTAAAAATTCTAACAGTTTTCAGTTCACAGGTGGTATTACAAATGTCAACCAAGCTAACAGAATCATCACGATGGCGAAATGCGAACTTTTCCTGAGTTTTCATTAAAATCTTGTCCAGAAAAACAACATTATACGATTTAACAAACACACAATACTTTTCACTATCAGTCTGGATGAATTTAGCTTTATCTCCGGAAATACCGAGGTTATCATATAACCCAACGTGGATTTCCATGCAGTATGTTAAACTTGACGTATATTCTTGTCAAACGAGAATCAAAATGTACGTTTCCTAAGAGATTCATGGTGAATGTTTGGGAAGCAGAAAACTCACTTCTTCGACGAACACCAAGGAAGCTTTGTTACTAAGATTCAATACTTACAAGTCCGGAAAATTCGCAACAGATCCACTAAGAAAGCTGGATGACAGGTCCTCAGAGTCTCACTGTAAAGCTCCTGGCGGGAGCAGGCCGGTCGTCGCTCGCAGCGCAAACGGCCGCTCAGCACGGTTGCTGCAACAACACGGAAATTATTTGTCTTTAGCTGCTTTGCCGAGTCGTGTTTCATGTCAGACAACACAGTTTAGAGCCGAGCTGTTAATAATTAATCAATCTTTCTCAATATTTTCGAGAGCGATTGGAAAACAATGTTATTGTCGTCGTTCTCTAGAGGTTCTATCTATTATCTTAGTCCTAAAACTTTCTTCTCATGTTTTAGTTATCATTATATCTATTGAAACCTTATTTCATTGTATCTTTATTAACTGAAATTTAATGAGAAGGATGACGTGTTTGTGATACATTTTCAAAGCGCCATTGATTTGAAACTGCCTTCTGTGGCACACACAATGCAAAGGAAATGAATAATCGAAAAGCATACAGCTCACAAGTGGTCGTTCACATGAGCTACTAGAGGCAGCCATGTCTGACCCATTTAGAAAGACTCTGCCATTCTCCAAACAATGACACAAGTCCAGTAGGTCATAGTCTAGAAAATCACATAATCTTCAAAGGGTCTAGTTCCAGCTTTGCTCTTGTCTCACATCCAGAATGCCCTGATATGTTCTGGGGATAACGTTGGAATCTGCGAGAGTCAGTAAAACTCTATAGCTAAAGCTGGCCTATTCAGCTTTCCTTCCAGTCGCTGAACTGAACCAAGAGGTAGCCCAGAGCCCAGACAATAGGCATAGTCCATTCACCTGTGTACCACAATATGCAGTTGGTTACATTCTTTTCCTTCAGTGTCTGCCTGAACAACTTCTTGAATATGGTATGTTGAATGGGGCCTACAGGCATAGATGCAGAGTGCACTAGATGATGCTTCCCATACCTTGCTGTAACTTCCGTAAAGGATACCCACTTTCCCCATATATACGAAGTCCCAGTAATTGACAGATTTCTGTTGTTGTGCATTTGCTTCCCTATGAAACAGGAAGTATGTGTCCGGTTTTATAGTCTGTCGGTAAACTGAAGAGCGAGCGAACGAGTCCCCACTCTGCCTACCCAGCTACGTCACATGGCGCTTCTACAGGCTGTTTCACAACGCAGTACCGGCACTGCCGCGGCGCGCGCTTTAAATCTGTGGCGACGCCGTGTACAGATACGTCCCGGCTGCGTTTATTTTTAGACAAATGCATTAAAACCATAATGAATACAAAAGACGATAGCTTCTTCGAGAGAAAACATTATAGAGTAAATAATATTAACATAAGAATGGAAGTCAGTATTCTACCACAAACATAGAACCGAATGCCTATTCATGTTAATGTATGTTTTCTATTCGTAAGACGAACCAGATATAGTGCAATCAATCTGTAGAATTTGAGGCTTGTTCTTACTTTGTGTTTCTACTAAAAGGTAGAAGTTTTCTTTGAAGGGCTGCATTGAAAGCTGCAGAGTGAAAAGTGTTTAAAAAGTAACCAGAAATTTATAATTTCGCGTGTTGTATTAGTCCGATTTGCACTACTTTTTTTTGTCACTGTCTTCGTAAACGTGTCTGAAAAGTATCTGTACAATGTTATGCATATTGGGGATTTACTCTGCTGTCAGCTGTTAAAGAGGTTTCATGTGTTTTGGTAGCATCAACTATTATTTGTTTTGTATAAAAATAGATTAGAGAATCTGTACTAAATTTTGTTATAGGAATGGAATAAAGTGTATCAAATTTTCTTAAATGTTAAATATTGCTTTTGGTGAGTCTCTTATGAGTAAACCAAGAGCATACAAGTGGTATAAATATTTCAAAGCAGGCCTTAAAGGACAGCGGTTTTACAAGAATGGATGAGATTAAAAATGCACAGTTAAGAGACCTATGAACTATCACGAGGAAACAGTTTCTAAAGTGTTTTAGGAACTGGAAAAAGCACTGGCATGAGTGTATAGCATGTAATTGGAAATATTTTGAAGAGGATAACATTGTTGTAGATTAACAAAAAAATGGCTCTGGGCACTATGGGACTTAACTGCCGAGGTCATCAGTCCCCTACGTGATTGAATCACGTTCGACTAGCGAAAAGTTAGTTGATTTTTACCATGAAGTTCTCAAGTTATTCCTGGTTTTGTACAACTAGTGATAAAGATGTTTATTGTTTTGGACCACATTTGTATTTATCTTCGAAAACTGTTTAACACTTCTACTACCATGTAGTACATTTCTACCAAAAGAAACTTTATAGTGTATGAGCAGAGTTAGGCTAGTTTTCCTTCGCGGCGATTCCAGTAAATCATGCGTCCTATTGTGGCGAGGCTGAAGTTTGCATAAGCTGTAGCCCTTTGTTTGGGACTGGAAATGTTAGCAAACAGTTCTTTTTGTATCGCCTCCTTAACACACGCTGTAATAACGTTAGAGACGATCGAACGCTCGTTACTCCGCAAATATCTCCTCTTCTTCGTATTCTGCAGATTTACTTGCAATGCAGGGCGATTATCCATCACTTCCGGATACTGAAGTGTATCAGTGAGTACACAAAGTCAACTGACTAACACTGGCAACTAAGATCCCACGAACAGAAACGGCGTATATCACTGCACGCCGATCTACACCGTTAGACAGGTAATGGGCAACTGAGTTTGGGTGGCCCTGTAGGCCAGTGGCAGGGTTCTTCCGCGAAAGGCCACTTCCCCCACCAAAAGCGCTGCTCGCTCTTGAGTTTACAGACAGACTATAATTGCAGCTGTAGACAGTGCCTCAGACTTTTTTGATAGGCTAGTGGGTGTAATACACTCTATTGTCCCTGGTTCTTGCCTTTATCCCTCGTCGTTGCCTCCCATGTACAGGGACACTAGACCTACCACTGAGACGCCACCCATAGTCAGATGGAGTGGTGAAAGAGCCTATACTTCCTGCATATATGATAATATTCGTAGGAAAGATAGGATCTGAGGTAACTTTTATATCTCTTGCACATGACTCTTGGTAGTCAGCATACCAAGTGGTTTCCAGCTGCTTACAAAGAGCAACCGACATCCTATGCAAGTGAACAGCATTTACGGTAGGTAATATAGAATTGTACCCTTTACTGTCATTGATATATGTCACAGTCTTTTGTATGCAGCTGTTGGCTACCTAGTAAGAAATTCAAACGTTGGTGCTTTTTCATAAGTCAATTCATTTAAAAAATACTTATGACTTGGAAGGACAAAGATACTACCATACGTATTTCTGGCAATGGCGCTTCTTCAGTACAGGAAGCTATTGTATATCAAGCAAGACCAGTGTGAGGTCCAATCGAAGTTATTTTCAATTGTCCATTGTCTATGGTACATTCGCTATTATGGCGAAAGTTTTTGTATATATTTAAAACTTTGTTGTTGCAACCGAAAAGTAGCAAACTGTCATTTTGACACCTGTGTGTCTTCATAATTTCTTAAAGCTAAGGTAGGAAGCAATATACCCCACGAGGAAGCTTCTGTTCTTATTATTTACATATAGATGAGATGAACCCAAGAACAGAGAGACGAGATGAAGCAGCATCCATTTGAACTGCGTCCCGTATGTCCATAATAACTGTATGGGTACACATAAACACAATCAGGAAAGAGACAAAAGGTAGGAGCTCATATTAACATCACACTCACAAATGAAGCAACACAACTTAATGATCCATATGAAGTATGTGAAATAGTAAATAACATAAAAAGCTCTAAAAATGTAACAGACTGTATATTCATATCACCTACAGATGAATCAGAAGTCATAAATATAATTAGATCCTTAAAGAGCAAAAATTCTGAGGGACTGAATGGCATGCCTCCTAAAACAATTAAGTATGTTTTTGAATACCGAATAAAGTCTCTCACATTTCCTGTAACTCAAATACTGAAGGAAGGAATGTTACCAAACTGCCTACAGAAAAGAAAAGTAACTCCTGTATATAAAGGAGGCGACAAAGTATGCCCATTTAACTACAGACCTTTTACTATCACATCTGTAGTGTGAAAAATTGTAGAAATAGTCATACAGGATAGGAAAGTGAATTTTGTAGGGAAACATAACACAATAAAAATAACACCGGATGGTTTCAGAAAAGACCTATTCACAATGACAGTAGTTGCAGACTTCACAGTATATGTAGTGAGGCACTGGAAAAATATGAACAGGTTTTTAGGCTATGTCTCATACTATCAAATGGTTTTAATTGTATAACCCACAGTCTTCTGTTTAAAAAATTAAAACAGTGTGGCATTGAAGGCATAATGAATTATATTACCAAGAAATTTATCGAAAATATGCAACAGTGTGTAGAAATAAAATATAAAAAGGGGAATATTGGAAAATGTCCACTCAGGAATCAAAGAGGTAAAACATGATTAATGACAAGGTTCAGTATTGGGACCATTACTGTTTCTCTACACGTAAATCCCATGGCAGAATCGGCAAACCATACAGTGATCATGTACGCTGATGACACATCTTTAGTAGTCACCAGTGAATCTGCAAACGACCTTGAAATGAGCAAATTTTTAGAGATGGATAGGGCATACAAATATTTTGGGAGCTGCAACCTCTTATAAATGGAAGTAAAACAGCTTTCATCAGAATATGGACAAATAAAACAGCCAGAGCAAATGATCTTGATATCAGGCTTCTGGACTTAAGTATTTCAGAAGTCCATTGTGACAAGTTTCTGGGATTGATGGTGGATATGGGATATATGTAAAATGTGCTCCAAAATTAGCACAAATATATTTCTCATGAGAAAAATGTCACAAACTGTTAATCATCGATGGTGTAGTTTAGCCACACATACACTATTACATACCTGTGCATGGAGCAGTGTAGCTAATATACATATATGTTGAGTACTGAAACTGCAAAAGCAGGTCCTCAGGTGCATTGCGAACCTATCAGCAAGGTAGTCCTGCAGAACTAAATTCAAAGAAATAGAGAGACTGACAGTATCTGCTTTGTACAATTACGAAACAATTACAAACTTAAAAATAAACTCTACTGTTTTGAACAAATATAAGTAGCAAAACCAGCAACGCTTCACAATTTCTAAATACGTACTGGAATTATATCTACATCCTAATCTCCTTTTCCCTCCCTCTATGCACCTCCTCCTCCTCTCTTTCGCCATCTCCCCAACTTCCTCCTCTCTTTGTCCATCTCCTCCTTCCCCCTCTCTCTGTGCATTTCCTCCCCACCCCCACTCTGTCCAGCTACTCTTTCTGTCTCTAACCTTGACCTTTGTTTATTGTTACTGCCAATGAAACCTTGATTGGGTAATTCAGTACCTTAAAATAAATTGGTAATTAGTTGGGATCATTAATATAAGGGGCAAACGAGAGACCTCTCCACTTGCTGGATCGGTGATAATAGCAGCTTCAGTGACAATATTTGTCATAATTATAATCTCTGAATTAAAGGACTGCAAAGTTTCACATGGGTTAGATTCCCCTAATAGTATTCTAATCATAAGTCAATAAGCCATAGGTTCAATATTGCTCTTTCCTCTAAAACTGACTGCAATGAAGAAAACAGAGCAGCACTCTGTTGTGTATTCAGTTTTTGTTTACAATTATACATTATGAGAAAGAATATTTGTGGTAGAATCAATTTGCCTAATGGTTTAAATGCCCTGATATCTAAGTTTAAACTATGAGAAACAAAAGAGAATTGTGCATTTTCCTAGCACTGCATTTTCTTTCCTACAGTTGGTTTTGAGAGAAAATCTGTACATCGTTGTTTAAAAAAATGTATACACTTTGTCTGTCTGAATGTTGGTGGACTATTGTGTAACAATTTGAAGTAAACTGGTGAAGAAATTTACGAGATTTTTATTAACAACGTTTCCCTTTCATATATAAAATATGAAGTTGTAAATTACATATACTGTATATAAAAATATACAGCCAATCTTCTGTCTCAATGCGTATAAGACTACTGTTCAAAAATTTAACAGGTTTCCCCTTTGATACTACAAATATATTTATTTATAATATACAGGGCGATTATAATTAAATTTAAACTTTCAAATCGCTGTATTAATAACACCAATGGTAAGAATGACGTCAAACTGCAATGGGATATTATCGGAGAAGGGGGAAAACGTATGGCAGAAGAAAAATAAATAGTTACAAAATGTAGCGATAGATTGCTCTGTAAGCATCATAATTTAATAGTGGTTGGCTACAAATGACAAATGAATCATATAACAATGCCTATGGTGTACGTTTGACATTAAACAAACTGTGCTGCTACTCAGTGTGCATGGGTGTACGGGTGCGATACTGTTACTTATGCAGGCCCATCCACCATGTTAAGGTCATATCACATCGGATGGGAAACATCGGTTTTTAACTGTCCTGAGGCCAAAAACCGCATAAAAACCACAAATCAAAATCGAATCGGATTATTAATTTCCGTGTGACTGGCGTAAAACATGTTCAATATGGTGTCCACCGTTTTCTGCAACAAGTCGAAGTCGAGAAACAGCATGTTCCACGACTGATCGAAGTGTTTCCGGGGTCACATTCAGAATGTGTTGTGCAATGCGTGCCTTCATTGCAGCTAAGTTTGCAATCGGAACATCATTAAGATAGCCACACAGCCAGAAGTCACACAGATTAAGATCAGGTGATCAGATCAGCCAGGCCATAGCGAAATGGCGGCTGATAATTCTAGCATTTCCTAAATGGAGATTCAGCAGTTTCTTCAGTGGATTTGCAATGAGCGGAGGTGCGCCATCTTGTATAAAAATGGTTCCATCCACAGGTCCACGCTGTTCGAGGTCTGGAATGACGTGGTTGCGCAAGAGACACTCATAGCGCTTACCAATGACAGGACCAGAAGCAACTGTCTCTTCGAACAAATATGATAAATGATGCCGTAAACCCGCACCAAACAGTGACCTTTTCAGGATGAAGTGGTATGGGTTGATTTGCGTGGATTTTCCGTTGCCCATATTCGACAATTCTGTGTTTTGACATATCCTGTCAGATAGAAGTGGGCTTCGTCTGTCCACAAAATCGTCCACAGCCAATCAATGTCCATTTCCATGTGTGCAAGAAATTTTGGAGCGAAGGTCTCTCTTGCTGACAGGTCAACAGGAAGCAACTCGTGCACATGGTTAATTTTGAATGGATAGCAAAGAAGGATGTTTCATAGGATTTTACCCACTGTGCTCGCGGGCATGTCCAATGTTCAGCTAATTCTCCATGCACTACACATTTTCACACCACCACGCGTCTCCTCTTGCATTGCTGTGGTCACTGCTTCCACTGACGTCGAATCAATTCGTTTCCTCCCTCTACCAGGTTGCACACCAAAAGAACCCGTCTTTTCGGATTTCCCGATCATTTTCTCCAGCCCCATGGCAGGCATCAGACCATAGCGTTTTTTCCTATCCTTCAGTGTCCGGAACTTCTGCACAGCGACGTGTGCACAGTCATCATTCTTGTGATAGAGCTTTACAAGCAGAGCGCGATCCTGCATTGAGACAGTCGTGGCGAACGTCTCAGACGCGAAAGGAGGAAAAGCCATGTACCTGACTGTTTATACTAACTTCAATGCGTCGTGCACATGACAGGTGTTTTCATTTACGTCTTCTGATACATACAGCGACATCTATAGATCAATTTTCACGAATTTTTTTTATGGTATTCGTTTCGCCCATTCTCTGATAATATTCTGTTGCAATTTGACGTCATTCTGACCAGTGCTGTTATTTCTAAAGCGTTTTGATAGTTTAACTTTATTTATGACCTCCCTGTACATTTAAAAAAATTATAGCCTGTGTCTATCAGAAAGTTTATTATAATATTGTGTAAAAATAGGAAATAAATTGGTCAAGAACTTTTCTAGATGTTTACTAATAACGTTTCTGGTAAATGTGATGCAAACATATTTGTGTACAATATTTATTTAAAAAATATCTAGCCTATGTCCACCCAAATGTTTATTCGAGTACCATGTGCAAATTTGAAGTAAATCGGTGAAGAACTCTTTGATAATTTTGCAAACAATGTCTCCATTTATGTACTATATACACGTTTATATACCACATATATTAAAGGAATATGTAGCCTATTTTCATCTGAACATATGTTAGAGCAAGAGTATCATATATACATTTGAATCAAATCGGTCATGAGCTTTCCAAGATTTTTGCTAACCAACATTTCCTCTTTATACGTATATACATATAACTGTTCTGGTTTAGCACGATTTGAACTAACCAACCTTTGCTTAGCGTGAACAAACTAAGTCTGAAGATTTCACAGAACAAAATTCTTTATCTTGGTAACAGAGTCTGCTGAACAGGTAGATAAGCAGTTACTGTCTAAGTTGGTTACGAATCGGAATGCTTAACTCACAAGTGTAACGTTCTCAACAAGAAAGTAACTCAAGAAGAGGTGAAACAGGAAAACAGTAGTTAACACTGTCTACATGACAGAGTGGAGAAAAAATCAAAACATGGAACAAACAAACTCATATAAAAATTCACAAGTCAAAGAATAAACACTACCAAAGAATATAAAATATATTATGAAACACAACACCTAAAAAATTCACAAGTCAAAGAATAAACACTACCAAAGAATATAAAATATATTATGAAACACAACACCCCTGGTGGTTGGTGTAGAAACTGTTTGACAGCTGCGACTCTTTTGTTAATACAGACCACACACACACAACACAGCACCGCTGAACCCAATAACATAGCTGGTTGGCGCGAACTTCATAGGAGATGCTCCATTAGCCCCCACAGTGGAAGCAGTGCATTGTCACGGAACCGGGCAGGGAAGTGTACATGACGGCCAGAACGAGTCATGCACTCTTGTCGGTCGATGTTGGCAGGTCCTTGCTCTTGCGGTAGGGACTGTAGCCCTGGTACTGAAGGCTGCTGTAGTCTCAATGCTGCGGGCAGCGGCTCTTTTTCGAACATATATGAAGGTTTGGCGTGGTCAATGGCAACATGTGTCAGATTGTTGTTTACCACACTGTCTAAAGTCTGTGCGCTTTCTCATAGGAGAATGTACAGGCCAGTGTACAGTGGTTGCAGCAGTGGCTTAACACTGTCCATTCGAAGCATTACGTGCATTTCCGAATTGCAGGGTGTGTACGTGTTTCGTGTATCATGTGTGGAGACTGTGGGGGTTTGTAGGCATGTGACGTGGTCTCTAATTTCTTGAAGAAACTCCGACTGATATTGGGTTGGTAACTGTAGTGAGCTAGCCTCAATAAATTCCCCAGGAAGACGCAGTGGTTCACCATGTACTAATGCTGCAGCCGAAGAGTCCAAATCTTGCTTATACGTCGTTCTTAGGTCCAGGAGAACGATCGGAAGGACGGAAGTCAAGGATGTACCATGGCACGTATGCGTTGACCATGCCATTACTAGTGGGGTGGTAGCTGGTAGTTTTATGATGTACATACCTGCATAATCTAGCCAGCTGGGCGAACAGTTCCGATTCGAACTGCCTGCCTCGAGAAGTAGTTATATGGAGCGGGCAGCCAAACCCAGCTAGCCAAGTTGATGTGAAAGCAGAGTCTTGGGTTTCTGTGGTGATGTCCTCAGTCATCGCTTCCAGCCAGCGCGTAAGTCCGTCGATCATTGTAAGAAGATATTGCTGGTCGTTCAGTGGGGAATGTTGTTCTACAACATCTACATCTACATCTACATCTACATTTATACTCCGCAAGCCACCCAACGGTGTGTGGCGGAGGGCACTTTACGTGCCACTGTCATTACCTCCCTTTCCTGTTCCAGTCGCGTATGGTTCGCGGGAAGAACGACTGTCTGAAAGCCTCTGTGCGCGCTCTAATCCCACTAATTTTACATTCGTGATCTCCTCGGGAGGTATAAGTAGGGGGAAGTAATATATTCGATACCTCATCCAGAAACGCACCCTCTCGAAACCTGGCGAGTAATCTACATACCATGCCGCGCAAGCTTCTTCATCTCCCAGCACATACTGCAACCTACATCCTTCTGAATCTGTTTAGTGTATTCATTTATTGGTCTCCCTCTACGATTTTTACCCTCCACGCTGCCCTCCAATACTAAATTGGTGATCCCTTGATGCCTCAGAACATGTTCTACCAACCGATCCCTTCTTCTAGTCAAGTTGTGCCACAAACTTCTCTTCTCCCCAATTCTATTCAGTACCTCGCCATTAGTTATGTGATCTCCCATCTAATCTTCAGCATTCTTCTGTAGCACCACATTTCGAAAGCTTCTATTCTCTGTTTGTCCAAACTAATTATGGTCCATGTTTCACTTCCATACATGGCTACGCTCCATACAAATACTTTCAGAAACGACTTCCTGACACTTAAATCTATACTCGATGTTAACAACTTTCTCTTCTTCAGAAACGCTTTCCTTGCCATTGCCAGTTTACATTTTATATTCTCTCTTCTTCGACCATCATCAGCTATTTTGCTCTCCAAATAGCAAAACTCCTTTACTACTTTAAGTGTCTCATTTCCTAATCTACTTCCCTCAGCATCACCCGACTCAATTCGACTACATTCCATTATCCTCGTTTTGCTTTTGTTGATGTTCATCTTATATCCTCCTTTCAAGATACTATCCATTCCGTTCAACTGCTCTTCCAGGTCCTTTGCTGTCTCTGACAGAATTACAATGTCATCGGCGAACCTCAAACTTTTTATTTCTCTTCCACGGATTTTAATACCCACTCCGAATTTTTCTTCTGTTTCCTTTACTGCTTGCTCAGTATACAGATTGAATAACGTCAGGGAGAGGGTACAACTTTTCTCACTCGCTTCCCAACCACTGCTTCCCTTTCATGCCCCTCGACTCTTATAACTGCCATCTGGTATCTATACAAATTGTAAATAGCTTTTCGCTCCCTGTATTTTACCCCTGCCACCTTCAGAATTTGAAAGAGAGTATTCCTGTCACCATTGTCAAAAGCTTCCTCTAAGTTTACAAATGCTAGAAACGTAGGTTTGCCTTTCCGTATTCTAGCTTCTAAGATAAGTCGTAGGGTCTGAATTGCCTCACGTGTTCCAGTATTTCTATGGAATCCAAACTGATCTTCCCCGAGGTCGGCTTCTACCAGTTTTTCCATTCGTCTGTAAAGAATTCGCGTTAGTATTTTGCATCCGTGACATATTAAACTGATTGTTTGGTAATTTTCACATCTGTCAGCACCTGCTTTCTTTGGGATTGGAATTCTACCTGAAGTCTGAGGGTATTTCGCCAGTCTCATACATCTTGCTCACCAGATGGTAGAGTTTTGTCAGGACTGGCTCTCCCAAAGCCGTCAGTAGTCAGGCACGGCCATTGCGTTGAGTGTGCGATAGTCTCTGCCCGAGAGCACCAGGCTCTTCCTTTCATCGGAACAAGATGAAGCCCAGACTACCATGGGCAACTTGCTGGCGGGATTATACCTTGCTTAAGCATGGCATTGAATTCCTCCTTAGTGATGCCCAAACGATCAGGTGCCAATCCCCTGGGTGTACAAGACACCAGTGGACCATCTGTCGTTTGTATATAGTGTACCGTGTTGGGTGCCACGTGTGTAAATGCACCTGGTGGCCTGATCAGGGTTGGATATTTCCCCAACACCGCACCGTAATTCTCGTCATACACTTGTACTAAGTTGGCACTATGCACCCATGTCTCATGGTGAAAACCTGCAACAATCAGATTGGTAACTCTGTCGACCACTTTGGTGTTGGCTATATCTGATAAAAGGCAGTAACGTGCCAGAAGATCAGCTCCTATTATCGTCTCCGTGAGGTCGGCGACGATGAAATCCCTTGTAAATGGACGATGCAGTTCCAAATTTAACTCGAGCCACTGTGTCCCATATATAGAGATGGATGAGTTGTTTGCAGAGGATAAACGGAATGCAGTCGGCGGTCTACAGCAAGGGACTGAAGTCCTTAGCGGGATGCTTAAGTCTGAGCTGGTGTCTATTAAATACTTCTGACCGGATCTCCTGTCACCAACAAACAGACGCCGTGACTTTATTGAGTAGCCGGTCGTGTCTACTACCGGCTGCCGCTGGCATTTGGTTGCAAACATGGTGTTGTACAATAACGCGCATGTTCGCCGAACCTACGGTGGTACCAGCATATAGGATGGTCTGTGCTCGACAGCGCACCGTCGGTTGATGATCGGCTTGTGAATCTCTGGCGATTATATCCTCTAACATTCCAAGCACCGCCCTGAGGCAGTAGCGCGCCAATCAGTGTCTACTTTCGCCGCCAGTGAATCGAATTCCGTGCGCACCAACGTTGGTGTCACTGTCGAATTAGTGCATAACACTGTCACTCCACTAACTTGTGCGGGTGCGATAACTTCTTGAATCCGATACGCAAACGCCGCCACCAAATCAAACGACATTTCCGTCAGTGATGCCACGATCGCTTTGATTTGCAGAGGTAATCGGCTGCTCCACAGGGTGCGTAGCAAGTTGTCAGAGACGGAAATTGTATCGACTTTGTTCCGCAGATGACGCAGTAATGCGACTGCTTACGATCACCGACATGTTCTTGCATCAGTACCTCTCTGATTCGCTCTTCGTGCGACGCAGCGATTCTGCCCAACACCATCCCCCACAGTCCCAAAAATTTTTATTTCACCGAAACCTCTGATAATTGCCTCTTTTCGCTATTTCATGTGAAATTCTAACGCTTTTAACATTTTCCACCATGAAATATTAATGTGACATATTTGTTACACCAGGCAGTAGACAGTATAAAATACTGGATGGCAGGACATGTTTTTCAGATTATAATTTAATTTCATTCATAGGTTCTAGTTCCTGAATCTCTTGTATTCTCATTTTTATGAAATATTCTGTGTTGAAGAACGAATATATTAATACCAGTTAACTTTTAAATGCATGTATTTATACTTAATACATATAGTATGAAATAAATGAGTGGTTATTATCATACAACAGAAAGTAACTGTAAACAGGGTGGTCCATTGATAGTGACCGGTCCAAATATCTCACGAATTAAGCATCAAACGAAAAAACTATAAAGAACGAAACTCGTCTAGCTTGAAGGGGAAAACCAGATGGCGCTATGGTTGGCCCGCTATAGGGCGCTGCCATAGGTCAAACGGATATCAACTGCGTTTTCTTAAATAGGAACCCCCATTTTTATTACATATTCGCATATTACGTAAAGAAATATGGATGTTTTAGTTGGAACACTTTTTTCACTTTGTAATAGATGACGCTGTAATAGTCACAAACCGTTTACCAGTTGCGGAAAAGGTCGATAGCATCTTGATGTATGGCTATTGTGATCAGAATGCCCAACGGGCGTGTGCTATGTGTGCTGCTTGGTATCCTGGACGACATTATCCAGGTGTCCCGACCGTTCGCCGGATAGTTACGTTATTTAAGGAAACAGGAAGTGTTCAGCCACATGTGAAATGTCAACCACGACCTGCAACAAATGATGATGCCCAAGTAGGTGTTTTAGCTGCTGTCGCGGCTAATCCGCACATCAGTAAAAGACAAATTGCACGAGAATCGGGAATCTCAAAAATATCGGTGTTGAGAATTCTACATCAACATCGGTTGCATCCGTACCGTATTTCTATGCACCAGGAATTGCATGACGACGACTTTGAACGTCGTGTTCAGTTCTGCCACTGGGAGATGACAGATTTTTTGCACGCGTTCTATTTAGCGACGAAGCGTCATTCACCAACAGCGGTAACTTAAACAGGCGTAATGTGCACTATTGGGCAACGGAAAATCCACAATGGCTGCGACAAGTGGAACATCAGCTACCTTGGCGGGTTCATGTATGGTGCGGAATTATGCGAGGAAGGATAATTGGCCCCCATTTTATCGATGGCAATCTAAATGGTACAATGTATGCTGATTTTCTAGGTAATGTTCTACCGATGTTACTACAAAATATTTCACTGCAAGACAGAATGGCGATGTACTTCCAACATGATGGATGTCCGGCACATAGCTCGCGTGCGGTTGAAGTAGTATTGAATAGCATATTTCATGCACAGGTGGATTGGTCGTCGAAGCACGTTCACCGGATCTGACGTCCCCGGACTTCTTTCTGTGGGGAAAGTTGAAGGATATTTGCTATCGTGATCCACCGATAACGCCTGACAACATGCGTCAGCGCATTGTCAACGCATGTGCGAACATTACGGAAGGCGAACTACTCGCTGTTGAGAGGAATGTCGTTACACGAATTGCCAAATGCATTGAGGTTGACGGACATGATTTTGAGCATTTATTGCATTAATGTGGTATTTACAGGTAATCACGCTGTAACGGTATACGTTCTCAGAAATGATAAGTTCACAAAGGTACATATATCACATTAGAACAACCGAAATAAAATGTTCAAATGTACCTACATTCTGTATTTTAAATTAAAAAACCTAGACTGTTCGTCTAAAATTGTGAGCCATAAGTTTGTGACTATTACAGCGCCATCTGTCTCAAAGTGAAAAAAGTGGTCCAACTAAAACATTCATATTTCTTTACGTACCAGTACTACACAAATATGTAATAAAAAATGGGGGTTCATATTTTTAAAAAACACAGTTGATATCCGTTTGACCTGAAACAATACTTCACCGCTTTTTGGGTTTCTGATGATGCTCTCCAATGGTCGCTCTTCCTTTCTTGTACTTATCCGGACACATTTTTCTTACCAAAGAAGTTGGATGCGTTCACATTCGAGGATATGTGTTTGATACTGTTAAACTATTATACTGTCAAACTGTGTGGTCACGATGTGCCTTGAGTTCCATCAATACCACAACGAACCTAGTCAGTCATATCTCCCATGGGTGACAGATTTGCAAGGACCGAGTGGATGTTGTAATTTCACTTGCACAAACCCGTGTTGCAAAACCTCCGATGCGGATTCCTTGATTGATGAGGTGGTCTTCCAATTGGTCCTCAATCTGGAAGCAGGTACTGCAGCCCTCAGGCTAGACAATCCTTCCTTGGACGTTGTTTCGATAATGCGCATTCTTACGAGATTGCACAGGCAGCAAATGAACGTCTTATGACAGGTAGCGGCATTTCATCAGCCACCGAGGAGTCGGTATTCTCGCAAGTCCTTTTTACGACGGCAGCATTGTGATTCGTCACTTTAGGACATGTCAATGGCGTCTGAGCAGGCTGTCATACCGCATCGAAGTAAGTGGTGAGGTCTCGCATCTTGTCATGACTGTTTCACTATGAGCCAACACCCGGACTGTCCAGATTGCTGGACACACTGTACCCATTGTGGTAAAGATGGACGTCTCCAGATTGTCTGCCATTAAGCATTGGGGCAGTTGAGCTCCACTCCACACTTGCATCAAGGGACAGTACATAGACTCCAATCCGTTGTTCCCAAGGCAACCCTCCTGCCATCACGTTGTTTATTGGTCTCATGGTTGCACATTAGGACATTCATTTCCAAGTAGTCATGGGAGCGCCTAAGTTCGACTACATTACCTAGCATTGGCTCCACCCTCCTGCAAGTTGCATATGGTGACAGCTCAGTTCCCCTCAGAGGTCAGTTCACAACTATGGCAGCCTACACGAAGGTTACATGGAAGACAACACTGTTTATTGTCAATAGTCATTTGACTCGTAGTATTGTTGGCCTTGATACCTTCTCACTGTTGGGTTCACCATCATGGTCAAAATTCTGGTTGTCTAGGAATTCTTTCCCTTCCAGGTACCTGATGTCCTTGGTACCTCTTTCGCTATGCAGTGCCCCATTTCTGTTGACCATGTCCACTTCAGGTCTCCTGACGTACAGCAGTTAATCTCGAACTCAATCTCCTTCGTGAAGCTGCTGTAACTAAACCTGTCAAAACTAGTGGTTGGGCCAAATTCCTGGTAGTGATTTAGAAACCAAAGGGCTCCCTCTGGCTTTGTGGTGATTTTGGGTCAACAATCAATGCCCAGGACACGTGGAAGCTTACCCCATATCAAGTCTGGAAGACCTCTTAACAAAGCTTAGGCCGTCCGCAGTGGCCGAGCGGTTCTAGGCGCTTCAGTCTGGAACCGCGCGACCGCTACAGTCGCAGGTTCGAATCCTTGCTCGGGCATGGATGTGTGTGACGTCCTTAGGTTAGTTAGGTTTAAGTAGTTCTAAGTTCTAGGGGACTGATGATTTCTGCTGTTAAGTCCTATAGTGCTCAGAGCCATTAGAACCATTTTTGAACAAAGCTTAAAAATATTTTTCTAAGGTAGATCTTGCTGATACTTATTTACAGATCCCACTAGATGAGGAACTGCAATGCATTATGGTATTGATACGCCCTTTGTCTTGTACAAATACAAATGTTTGCCCTTTGGGATCTCTTCTGCTCTGGCAGTCTTCCAGCGATACCTGGAACAGTTAACCATTTTTATCGCAGCCTGTAACAATTACCTGGATGACTTAATAGTTCCAGCTGCAAAGCACCAAGACCACCTGAGCAACCTTTGCAATCTTTTTACCACATTGCATGATGTAGGGCTCAAGTGATGCCTCTACAAATACTTTTTTTTTTCAGGAGCGAGTGGACTGCCTAGGACACTTGCTCAATGAAGACAGGATTCAGCACATTGACTGTAATGTTTCACTTGTGGGCTCTCTCCCACGTCCCCAAAACCTACAGAAGCTGCAGGCCTTTTTGGTGGAGCGAACTGTTATTCCAAGTTCCACCTGCAAGTAGCACACATTATAAACATGCTCAACTAGCTGAAGAAGAGGGGCCTTCAGGTCCAGTGGTCGGTTTCGTTTGAGCATTCGTTCACCCTCGGCCCCCTCCCTTAGGCCCTTTTCTCCATTACATCCTCTTGTTTCGGCTGCTGAGGCTTCCCCCTATGGCCCTGGTGCAGTGCTGGTGCACCGTAATGATGATGATACTGAGCAACCCATCTCCTATGTTTCAAAAGACACAGACGACAGCTCAAAGAAACTACTCAGAGGTCGAGAAAGAGGTTTTGACGATCATCTTTGCCTTTAAGAAATTCCATGTTCCACACTCGTGGCTGCCTGAGCGGATGGTTCAAAGGCTCCAGTGTTAGGTTATTTTCCTCACTTCTTATAATTACACCACTAAGTACATACCAGCTCCACAACACACAAACGTGGATGCACTCTTTCATCTGCTCTCAGGACCAGATCTGGCAACTTAACAACGTAAAATCTGTTGTTTCCACATTGACATACAATGTCAATACACCACGGATAGGTTTCTCACTGTTGCTACTCATACTGCCACAGACATGCGCCACAACACTATCTTACAGGTGCCACACACTATGTGCTACACAATCTGTCCACTTATTTTGCAAAATCTGCTGAGACAGAACTCTGAGCCTGGGCTCGACTTTCTCATTGTTTGTCTGTTGCCTCTGATGATTCCCTACCAGATGCAGTAGTGGATACCCACTGTGTTTCCATCCTGACTACCTTATGCCCTTCTGTCTTGGGATTTTGTACTAAGGTATATCAGAGATGAATGCCTTTGCCAGGTGAAATACCTGCTGGGAAGGACTGCCAAAGACATGGAGGCCATGGTGTGCAACTGTTTTGCACTTGCCCATCATAAGCTGCTCCATCCCAGTCTTTCAGCCTCTGGTCCACTCCCTGTCGCCCCTGCGACAGCATTCATCTGGATTTTGCTGTTCCCTTTCTGGATTCTATGTGGCTCATTGATATGGATGCTTATTCAAACTAACTGTATGCGTTTTACCTGGTGTCCACCACTACAGCCACCACACTCAATGCGCTTATCCAGATTATCGACATCATCAGACTTTCATGCACCCTCATGTGTGACCATGAGCCTCAGTCCACAATGACAGCCTTTGAACAGTTCTGCAACATCAATGGCATTAAGCACTTGTTTAGCCCATCTTTTGACCCATCTTCCAATGATGAAGCAGAATGGATGGTAGAAACATTTAAACAATAAATGTTGAAAGCAATGGACACATCCACCACTGCAGCGGCATTCATAGTTTTCCTGAGCACCTACAGAATTACCCCTTTACATGAATGCAGTTCAAGAGAACTTCCCCATGGCTGACAGCCACATATTCTTCTCCACCTCCTGGCACCACAGCCCTCGCACCCCCATATCTGACATGCTGTATGACAACTCCCAGGTTGAGCAGTCTGGGCACATGCATATGGAGCAAAACCTTGATGGGTGCCAGCTGTGGTGGTGATCGCCCATGCTTGGTGCCTTATGACAGTTAATACTCCAAAACGTTTGGAGTGTCGGTACACCAACCAATTCCATCCCCACCTACTGACAGTGCCACCATCAGTGGATCACTCGGAGCTGGAGAGCCTGCTGTTGCAAATCCCTCAGCCACACAGATACAATTTGCATACCAGGGCACCATTGGCTGTTCCTGTGTATGCAGGTGTGGAGGTTGAGACCTCACTGCAACATCCATTCACTTATCAGTCGTTTCCCTCATCACTGTTCTGCAGCACATTGCTCAGTGTCCCATCCTCTTTCTCCCAGCTGCGGGCTCCTTCACTGGGACACCAACCATACCACTGGTTCACCTTCTGAAACATCATACAAGGCACTTCAGGCTCTATGCCCCTGTTGCATGGGAGGGATGCAGTAATCGGCACAACAAGTTCGGAAGCCTGCCAGAAAGCATGGACCTAGACAACAGCCTCTAGCCAGCGCTTCTGATATTTGCGAGCACTGCTGTCGCCACCTCAGGGCTAGGTGCAGGCCGCGCCACTGCCGCCATTCTATCGGTACCCATTGTCACCCTATAAACAGGGCTCCAGACCTCAGTCATGTTCTGACGGTGCTCTCGTATTGTTCATTATACTCAGCGTTGCTTGATTCCTGATACTGATACGTTTAGGGTCTCTATGTGGTTTACTCTCTGGACTTGTCATTATATCGTGTTGTCTTCGTTGTTTGTCCATTGCTGTGGTTGTCTTTCTGTGATTTTCGGTGACTCACTGTCGACACCCTCGGCCGGTAAGCCATTGTCTCCAGGTCGTGTATGATTCTGGTTGCTGTAGTAGAAGTCACTTAATTTTGAGGTGGAGAACTCGTCGAGCCATGTTCAGAGCACATTTTCATTTGGAAAGGAAGTTCCTTGAAAGTTGTTCAATAGAAGGCGACAAAGGTGAAAATCTGAGGGAGCAAGAATAGGTAAATAAGGTGGTTGCAGAATGCCTTCCCAAACAAACTTCTGTATAGTGTTTTTTCAGTCTAGCGTGACGCGGGCGGGCATTATCGTGGAATAGCAATACTTCACACAGTCTTCCTGGTCGTTGTTCTTGGACTATATCTGCAAGATGTCTCAGTTATTGACAAAAAATGTCAGCAGTGATGATTACACCTTGGGGAAGCAATTCATAGTACACCACACCGTCGCTGTTACACCAGATCCATAACATTATATATTTTGGATGTACACCGGTCTTTACATGGGGAGTTGCTGCTTTGTTTGGGCTCAAACATTCTTTTTTTTCGTTATGCTAGCATAGAGACACCATTTTTCGGCACCAGCATAGTAATGGTCAGTGTTGTTCATGAGCCAATTGCTGTTGGGTAAGCAGAGATGCACATATGGGCACCTACTGATTTTTGAGATTTTGGCTTGAGAGTATGCAGTACTCATACACCTAGTTTGAATTTTCCCCGTTGTATGCAAATGTCGCACAATGGTGGAATGATCTCAGTTCATCATGTTCGGCAGTTCTCAAGTATAGTGACGTGGATCGTTGTGCATGATCTTCATCAATCGCTGACAGTCTTCGTGAACATGGAGACTCACCAATGCCAAAACGACCTCCTTAAACAGAGAAAACCATTTTCTTGCATGCTCTGTCCAGTGGCATTTCCCCATGCATTACGCAAATGTTTCTGACTGTCTCCGTTGCTGTCGTCTCTTTACTGAACTCAAACAGAAGAATATATCGTAATTGTTCCGATTTCTCCATTTGACACTCCATTTTCTAGCGCTCTCAGCTTCATTCGCTATCTCTAGACGACAAAATGACAATATGTAAATTCAAGTAGCAACAGTGAACTACAAATAAAAAATGACAGTCGATAAATAAACCCATAGCAACTGGAATAACAACATGCAAAAAAAAAACGCTATGAATATATAAACCAGCCTAATAAAATGTCACTTAGGCTCAGCCTGTTGTTACAATGTGAGGGTGTTGTTATATGCAAATAAAAATTTTTTTTAAATAAACGTTTCTTCAAAAATTCTGTGCAAAATCACTTAACGATGTCGTGCTGGCCACTATATTCACAACTGTGGACACTTTCCTGCGGAATAATACGTATTTTCTTAACTCTCTCTGATCCTACTTTGAGTGTTATTCGTGCACTATTTTTTTTTACTTTTTTATTTATCGTTTCTTTCATCTCTGACAATCATTGTTACTAACGGGAAAAAAGTCACTGGTTAAGCCAGTTCTATGGATAGATTACTACTCATGTTAGTTCTATTTAGTATGGATACCACCTGCATCAGTTATATTCAAAAAAATAAGATACTTGACTGTTTTAAAGCAGTCCCTTTCTCAGACACTCTCTTTAACTACACTTAAAGCACGTTGGTTTACAAAGTTCGAATAGTGCACACTTCAGTTGTGATGTTCCATTTTTTTTTCGAAAGCTGCACTGTGTGATCTCAAAATCTGTCTCCATAATAATCTCACGCTACTGGGACTATCATGGGATGTTTCTCAAATCTAATTTGCATTCACAAACAGGTTACATCAAGCATCTCACAGACATATTGTTTTATAACCACCAAAGAAACATGAATCCTCAAATTAAATGTCTCACAGGTACACAAAAACGATGTTCTCAGGACAATAAGTTTCATGGATCCATTTAACTTATGAGATGCAAGTTTTTGAAAACTTACAAAACTCTTTCAGGAGTTTACAACAAATTCAGTTTTGAATATTAATGCTACAGTGGAACAAAGTACCATATTACTTACTTAGTTTCATGTTCCACAGATCATTTGCATGATAAATCATAATGATGTGGAAGGAGTCATTTTACATTCACATTACATGAATGTGTAAATATCGGAACATGCTGAACATCTATAAGTTTCTTTATTATTTATTATTATTATTAAATATATGGATGTGAGTTGCTAATTGTTACCAAATACCTTTGCATATTACAATAATAGAAATTCTTCTGTGGAACAGAAGGAGTTGACAATGAGAAACTTTTTCAGTTTGTTTTCAGATTTTACTTTGCTGTTAGTGAGACATTTTATATCAGTGGGTAAGCTATCACAAATTTTAACTACAGCGTTATGCACTAATTTTTGTACTAAAGGAAACCTTAATCTGGAGTAATGAATACCATTTTTTCTTCTGGTATTGTAAAAATGTACAACATTGTTCCCATTGAACTGTAGTGCATTATTTACAACAACCTTGATGAGGGAGTAAACACTCTGTGAAGCAGCAGTCAGAGCACCAACAAGATGATCATGAGTGAGAACCACATATTATTCTTACAGCAAGTTTTTGAGGAATGAAGACTTTCTTTCTAAGAGATGAGTTACCCCAGAACATTATTCCATATGACATTATCAAATGAAAATATGCAAAATATGTCATCCTGATTAGTCTCTTTGAAATATTTGCAATGATTCTAAATGAAAATGTGGCTAAACTGAGTAGTTTTAGATGTTACAATATGTGCTTTTTCCTGTTTAAATTCTCGTCAATATAGACACCTATGAATTTTGAAGTATCTGCTCTGTTTGTTATTTCCTCATCATGCGTTACACTTATCATTGGTATAACAGCACTACATGTGCAGAACTGAACATGTTGTGCCTTTTTAAAACTGAGATGAGCCCTTTCCCAGAAAATCAGTCAATGACACTTTTAGGAAGCATGTTTAACATTTCTTCTTTTGCTATATGTACACTGAGCAGCCAGAACATTATGACCACCTACCGAATAGCCAGTATGTCCGTCTTTGACTTGGAGAAAAGTAATGACATGTCATGGCATGGAAGTAGTGAGGGCTTGGTTGGTCCCAGGCCATTGGAGGAAGTTGGAACCACATCTACACACATAAGCCACTTCATTATCATGAAGTGCGGGAAGGAGGGCAATGAGCTCTGACGCCACGTTCAGCCACATCACAGACAGGTTTGGTCGGGTTCATATCCGGTGAGTTGGGGGGTCAGCACACCTATTAGAACTCACACTGTATTCCTCGAACCACTTCATCACTCTCCTGGCCTTGTGACATGGCGCATTATCTTACTGAAAAACGCCACTGCTGTCAGGAAATATGATAGGCATTGAGGGGTGTACTTAGTCTGCAATCAATGTGTGATACTCCTTGGTCATCATAGTGCCTTGCACGATCTCCACTGGACCAATGAATATGCATGTAAATGTTCCATAGATCATAAATGGAGCCGCTGCTAGTTTATCTCCATCTTGAAGTACAGGTATGAAGGAGCTGTTCCCTTGTAAGACGATGGATTCGCGCCCTCCCATCGGCATGGTGAAGAAGGTAACAGGATTCTTCAGACAGTGCAACACTGCACCAACGTCCTGTGCCGATGGTCGTGTACCCATTTCAGTCATACTTGCCGATGTCACGGTGATAACATTGGCGTACGCGCTGTTCGTCCTTTGCAGAGGCCCATCATTAGGAATGTTCGGTGCACTATATGTTCAGACACACTTGTACTCTACCCAGCATTAAAGTGTGATGTTATTTCCGCCATAGTTCGCAACTTCTACTGTTTCACCAGTTTGCCCAGTCTGCAACGTCCGACATCGGCAATGAGGGGTGGCTGCCCAACCCCACAGTGTCTGGACATTGTTTCACCTTGGTTACGCCACGAATTGAAGATACTCACCACAGCACTCTTCGAACACCCGACGGTTCGTGCAATTCCCGAAATGCTCGTCCCGAACCTCTGGGCCATCACAATGTGCCCTCGATCAAGCACAGACAGATCACATGCCTTCCCCATTCTACACATGGACAGTACTGATACTACATGCACTATGCGTGTGTCTTAGCAGCAGTCATTCCTCGCCAGGTGACGCTGCTGTCACCTGAGCAGGTTTGTATCTATACGTTGCTGGTCATAATGTTCTGGCTGCTCAGTATATGCTTGGATTTATTATAACATGAGCCTGAGTGACTAACATCAAAAGGTACCACAGCATGTGGAAGCTGTTTGGCTGAAATCAAAAATCGGTCACACTACTTCCATTGCTCGTTGTATAGTGCGATCTTTGCTTTGACCATGAAATTCACAAAAGCATTGCTAAGGATTTGGTCACAGCTAAAAATTTGTGACAAACAAGACTATAAATATGAATGCTATTTGTTTGTTTTGCAGCTATTTAAGCTGTCCTCGTAAGTAAGGTACCTACTTTACCACACTCGAAAATCGCTACATATTCAGAAATAAACAGTCAAATATTTGTGACCATAAAGAACATAGCTGTCATTGCTGGTTGTTCCACTCAGAGAAATTTCATCTTTCGGTTTTTAATCAAAGTAAGGTCCGGAAATGGAAGAAACTCGTTGGTGAGAGCACACACTCTTGTGTTGTAAATAACATCGAATATTGCAGAGCATACCTCTGTTACATGAATAAGAAAGTCCCAGAATTTGTCATAAACGCGAAGATGATTTTATATATATATATATATATATATATATATATATATATATATATATATATATATATATATATGTGTGTGTGTGTGTGTGTGTGTGTGTGTGTGTGTGTGTGTGTGTATCAGGGTGCAAATTCACTTCCTTCCATCCTGTAAAGGTACATTTCAAACCATGTCACAAACGATAGCAATCATATACAATTTTGAGCATTATTATTGCTCATTTTAAACCAATGTGTCATTAACAGACATTTAAGAATAACTTGGAACAGCGTACTGTCATAACACACAAGCTATAATATGGAAGCACCAACATACGATGAATTCAGTGAGCAAACTGCAAAGACTACAAAGGCATCTATTGGTTAATACTAAACCACTCTCGCATTCAGAAGGACGATGGTTCAATTCCGTGTCCGGCCATCCTGATTTAGGTTTTCTGTGATTTCCCTAAATCGCTCCAGGCAAATCCTGGGATGGTTCCTTCGAAAGGGCATGGACGACTTCCTTTCCTAATCCGATGAGACCGATGACCTCGCCGTCTGGTCTCCTCCCCCAAAACAACCCAACTCAACTAAACCACTGAACTGGTTTTCTTATTATATGAAGAACATTAGGCAGTCAGAAGATATGATTTCTTCACTTCATGGGTTGAAAGTGTAGATACAGAAACAAAGAATGACAGCAGCACTGCTAGGCACCTGGCAATGAACTTCCAGTATGGGAAATTATGGTGAGAAAATCCATATTCTTGCATTTTGAAATATGTTTATTAAATTCATTTATACTTTATTGTTGGGACTTGTCAACTAGTGGTAAAGTGAGTGCCTGGAAGCATTTTTGTAACTTTTCAAGGTAATATATTTGAGAAATCTGAATCAAAACTAGGAGTAACATCTTGTAGTTAGGGGAGTGATAACCTCAAAAATTAAGTCCCATAATGCTCAGAGCCCATCTTGTAGCTATTACTAGAACTAAGTCAACATCATTCACTGCCGTGGCCAGACTGATTGCATCACATCTTAGTGATTATGTATTAAAACCACTACTAACACTAACAGACAAGAAGCATTACACGATGCTGATGTTAGGAACAGTTGTTACAGACAACATTTGACAGCTCTTAAATGTTTCCAGTTTGTGGCTTCACATGTGATGGTATCGTGCAGACCAGTCTACAATTCCACTTGTAAGAAAAATTCATTTACACAATTTAGTGGCTGTTGCTTGGGCACACACATCAGTCTAGCTCTGAACATCCTCAATGGCAATGTTCAGGCATACAGTGGTAGGTGGTTGGACATCTTCAGTGGTGCTGTGTGAAAACTGTCCAGTGTCTTACATAAGCAAAAGCTTTCAATATATGTGTCGACGTTATTTCTGTGTCATAGTTGTGAATTTCTTGTCTCTTGCAGAAGGATTCTTGATGTTCTTTTATATAGACAAGTGCATTGAAAAATGCTAGTTAAATATTGTCATATTTCCCAGCTGTTTGAAAATGGGTCAACAGTGGTTGAATTTCCTCCTGGAAGATATTATTCTTACAGCTTTACTTCCAGTAAAGTGTCACCAGCAGCAGACCATATGTGATGTGGCTGTGGAACAGAGCATAATATATTGTGATCAAGTACTGATCTGTTATCATAAATTTGCGCTTCCTGAGGAGATTTTCTATTGAGAGGTTACATATTTGCAGTGTTTTGCTCCACACCAGCTTATTGTCAATTGTGATTCTAAAGAGTCTGACATTATCAACATTTGTTATAATCCTCAGTCACCAGGGCTGCATCATATTTTCTGGGTTTTGTCTACCTTTAGTTTCATTTTGTTACCTTTGAACTACTTTTGGCTACTTCAAATTAAATTTCAGCATCTATCAATAGTGCCTCAGATGAATTTCTGCTATTAGGCACTAATGTTGTATCATCTGCAAAGAGCAGTATATGACCATCACAACGTAAGTCATTGACAGTTATTAAAAAGAAGAGGGGAGCATGTATAGAGCCTTCAGTACACCATGTTCAGATGTCATTTCATAAGATATCGTTCCTTGAATACAAACGTTCTGCACCCTGTCTCTCAGGTAGGATGACAGAGTCTCAAAAATGCCGTCCTTTAGGCCTTAAGATTTCAATTTTTCCAATGGTATCGTATGAGAGATGCCATCCAATGCCTTTCTTAGATCAAAAAGACCTAAAGCCATGCAGTTACTTTCTTCAAATGCTTCCATTAATTTTGTTATTACATCCAGCATTGCAGTAAATGTAGATTTCCCACTTTTAAATCCATGTTGGTTACCCAGGAAGAGGTTGTTGTCTTTGAAATAATATAACAGTTAGTTCTTCATTATAGTTTCAGTGACTTTTGCTAGCATAGTATTATACAAATTCGTATATAGATGGATATCTGTTTAATGTCACCATTTTTATACACTGGTACTGTCTTTGTCATTTTTAAGAAGTCTGGAAAAGTTTCCACAATATAAGATACAGTAAAACTCAGAACATCACAAGACATTTCATATATATCTGGAAAACAAAATCTTTAAAACCATGCACAATTTTCTCTTTGTCCTCAGAGAGTACTTTCTTCCACCTGGTCAAGGTGCAACCATTGCTAGTGCTTATATTGCTTGTCATGCCAGTTTCTAAATCTTATACTTCAGATACGTAATTCCCGACAACACCAATAAAATATTTGTTAAAATCATCAGGACTGCAAGTGTTTAATGGCACATTGGGCCTTTTTCTCTGTTTGTTAACCATTTCTGAGGCTACTTTGCATGGGCTGCAGGCTTCAGAAATGAACCTAACATTACTTGCCTTCTTGGCTGCTCCAACTTCCTTCCTTAGATTTCAGATGATAAAAATGAAACATGTCTTTAGCGTTGGCATTTATTGCTGTTTTAACTCGGCCTGTAGCAGCAAAACAAAACACTTTATGTTTTCCAGCTTGGGAATGTATCATGGTTTGTCTCTGCCAATTTTTGTTCTATTTTGTACTTATCTATGGGATTCTTTATCGTTAATGATGCATAACAATTGTCAAAATTTGTTCTGAGGAGCAGGGAAACACACTTAGAAGCATCACTTTGTCCCAGTCTATAACTTCAAACTGCCAATCAGTTTTGACAACCACATTTTTGAAGATGTTTAGTCCTTCCTCCATTTAATTCTTTTACTGAAGATATAGTCAGAATACCACATACTGTCTTCTATGTGATGGCTCCTTAGACTATGTAGGTGGACAAATAATGCATCATGATCTGCTTTGAATGGGTACATGACACTTACTTTGTAGTCCCAGGTGTTTAGGTTGCTAACAACAGTGTGAGGCAATCCTCTTGTTGGTTCATGTTTAGCTGCGAACATATCATAGCCATTCATCAAGTACAGGGTAATTACAAATGACTGAAGCGATTTCACGGCTCTACAATAACTTTATTATTTGAGATATTTTCGCAATGCTTTGCACACACATACAAAAGCTCAAAAAGTTTTTTTAGGCATTCACAAATGTTCTATATGTGCCCCTTTAGTGATTCGGCAGACATCAAGTGGATAATCAAGTTCCTCCCACACTCGGCGCAGCATGTCCCCATCAATGAGTTCGAAAGCATCGTTGATGCGATCTCGCAGTTCTGGCACGTTTCTTGGTAGAGGAGGTTTAAACACTGAATCTTTCACATAACCCCACAGAAAGAAATCACATGGGGTTAAGTCGGGAGATCGTGGAGGCCATGACATGAATTGCTGATGATGATCTCCACCACGACCGATCCATCGGTTTTCCAATCTCCTGTTTAAGAAATGCCGAACATCGTGATGGAAGTGCGGTGGAGCACCATCCTGTTGAAATATGAAGTCGGCGCTGTCGGTCTCCAGTTGTGGCATGAGCCAATTTTCCAGCATGTCCAGATACACGTGTCCTGTAACGTTTTTCTCGCAGAAGAAAAAGGGGCCATAAACTTTAAACCGTGAGATTGCACAAAACTCGTTAACTTTTGGTGAACTGCGAATTTGCTGCACGAATGCGTGAGGATTCTCTACCGCCCAGATTCGCACATTGTGTCTGTTCACTTCACCATTAAGAAAAAATGTTGCTTAATCACTGAAAACAAGTTTCGCACTGAACGCATCCTCTTCCATGAGCTGTTGCAACCGCGCCGAAAATTCAAAGCGTTTGACTTTGTCATCGGGTGTCAGGGTTTGTAGCAATTGTAAACGGTAAGGCTTCTGCTTTAGCCTTTTCCGTAAGATTTTCCAAACCGTCGGCTGTGGTACGTTTAGCTCCCTGCTTGCTTTATTCATCGACTTCCGCGGGCTACGAGTGAAACTTGCCCGCACGCGTTCAACCGTTTCTTCGCTCACTGCAGGCCGACCCGTTGATTTCCCCTTACAGAGGCATCCAGAAGCTTTAAACTGCGCATACCATCGCCGAATGGAGTTAGTAGTTGGTGGAACTTTGTTAAACTTCGTCCTGAAGCGTCGTTGCACTGTTATGGCTGACTGATGTGAGTGCATTTCAAGCACGACATACGCTTTCTCGGCTCCTGTCGCCATTTTGTCTCACTGCGCTCTCGAGCGCTCTGGCGGCAGAAACCTGAAGTGCGGCTTCAGCCGAACAAAACCTTGTGAGTTTTTCTACGTATCTGTACTGTGTCGTGACCATATGTCAATGAATGGAGCTACAGTGAATTTATGAAATCGCTTCAATCATTTGTAATAGCCCTGTACTTGACGATTTTCTCCTTACTGCTAGAGTTTACAGTTTTTTGTTGTTGTAGGTACCTATGGGACCAAACTACTGAGGTCATTGGTCCCTAGGCTTAAACACTATTTAATCTAACTTAAACTAACTTACGCTAAGGACAACTCACACACCCATGCCTGAGGGAGGACTCGAACCTCTGATGGGGGGGAGTCGCGCTAACGGTGGCAAGGCACCTCAGACCACACAGTTATCCCATGTGACAACTTCACAGTTATGTAATATTTTGTAAATGACATCACTGTCACATCTTGACTGTAAAATTATAATTTGCACAACCCAATAATTCAATTTCATTAATCTGGCCATTATCAAGTGTAAATAATCTAAAAATCATTTGACATGACACACATACAAGTCAGATGATTTTAAGGATTTGATATGTGGTGAAGCACAGTTATTCACACTTGGTAATGGCTACATGGCAGAAATTGCAGCAGTGGATTGTACAGATGAGCAACTTTATAGTCACAAGGCGATCATGATGACATTTACGACACCTAAGTGTAACAATCAATACTGTGAAATGCTCTAATGACTACTAAAATCGATTTGTTTTAATTCTTGTTAATTAATATGTATGATTCTTGAGTTTCTCCCGGCGTATTTGATAGTCAAAATATTCGCACCAATGGCGACCTCATAAACCGTGACTGTGGCTATAATCTTAGCAAGGCTTGGGAACCAGCGATCGGGTTAATAAAGAGTAAATCGAGCAAACGTATAGTTGTGACGACCACGGCGGACAGAGCCATCACTCCGACGTCATCTCAGACGCCGTCGCAATCTGTTCCACCGAGCGACCGTGGCGCGGGGCGCGGACGGCGGAGGGAGCGCGCCGCGGGCGGAGGGTATTTAAATCGGCCGCCGCCGCGACCGAACCCAGTTCCCTCTGAGCAGCCATAGCGTACGGATCTCCGTGCCGGCACGTTCACAGGAGCTCAGTCCGTCAGTTCACCTGATGATGGCGACATGTATGATCGCCGAAATATTGTGCCCGTTGGACACTATAGACCGGCAGCACACCCGTGGATATTTTGACAATTAATATGTACATTCTGATGTCTAAAAATCGATTTATTTTAATTTGTGTTAATTCATATTCATCCAGATTTAGTCACCTAGAATCATGCTCCTGTAAAGTCCCTTTCAAGTAAATTAATTTTACATAATCCTCAAAATATTTCTTTACATTCATTGGAAAACAAATTGGGACAGAGGTTTTTATTAATGACACATGTAAAGAAAAAATTAAATGAAATGGTCATGTAGCATTGATAGCCAGGTGGTCCCAACCGGGGAAGTTCAGCTGCCACTTGCAAGTCTTATTTCAAGTGGCGCCACATTAGGCGACTAGGGTGTCGGTGATGATGAGATGATGGTGAGGATAACACAACACCCACTCCACAGGTGGAAAAAATCTCCAACCTGTCTGCGAACCAGATTCGGGCCTGCTGTGTGGTAAGCAAACATGCTACCACTCAGCTAAGCAGGTGGATTACATGCAAAGAAAACATACTCCATGACAAATTTTTATCGTTTTATGGCTATGACAAAGCCTTTTAAATAATGGTATGAAATTCATTACCCATTTCTGGCATTTTTATTTTTGTTCTTTGAAAACTTTGTTCTGTACACTTCTCAAAAAGAGCACATACATTCCTGCAACTGCACATCACTCATTACACTTCACACCTCTTCTTTTTTCAGCATCCCATGCACCAAAATATATTACCTGGAGCTTCTTGACTGACAGCCTTTAAATTTAAGTTATGAAAGCCAGCCACTTTTCAAGTCTTCCACAAGAAAAGAACAGACTATAATGTCATGAGTTCTAGTAAAAATAATTATGTATTTCCAGCAACACAGCGGAAGCTACAAAGAATGCATACATAATATAACAATTGCAATGGAAATGATAAACAGACAAAGAAAAGACTAATTACTACAATGTCTATCTATAATTATTACAGAGTCACATAATATTCCATGCCCAGTGATAATGCTGAGGTATCTCTTCGGGAAGTGCGTTGTGTGTCTAGGATTTATAACTCACTAGGATGGCTTATGCACTTTGCAGTTATGGTGATTGAACCTGATTGTTGACGTGGCACTGACACAGGTGATCTTGAATCCACATTCGTCACATGAAGGATGGCTAGAGTCTGTTGATGGAAATGGCCTTCTGACCATGAGGTGCTTCAATACCAAAGTGTTTTTCAGAGTGTGGACGTACTAGATATGGTCCATCATAGATAGCTTTGAAGAGGTTTTCTCTGTGCATCATGTCTCATGAAAATACCTGAAGAGGTCATGAGTTCAGGATGGGTGAGAACAGATGCTGTACCATGACATCGAACATGAATTGGTTAAATCGACGCCATGTGTTGTTTCAAGTCGAAAATGAAAGGTGGGATATCTGATATCTGTTCTTTTGGACATGTCCGATAAAACAGACACCACATATACACGGTGAGTCAAAATGAAAAAAATTATTTAAGATAAAACATTTACTCTGAGTTTTCGTTATACAGAGTCTCAACCTGGTCACCAGAACAATTAATGCGCTCAAACCAACGTTCAACACCATGTGAGATTCGGCGATTGGGGAAGCCACAACAACTGTACATCGTGACCAACCCAATTATTTGGGAATGTTTGATCAACAGAAGCACAAACAGAATGAGTAAAATGAGGCAATGTACCATCAAGTTGGAAATAAACTTCTCATTTAAGTTGCGGGGGCATGTTATGAATGTGCAAACTCTTTCAGCATTTGCAAGTAGTCATATGCATTCAGCATTGGGGACGTAAAGAAAAATGGGATCACATTCACCACACATTTACCTTTGCGGATTCTCGTTCATGCTCACTAATAATACAAGAATTGGGTTTTCAGAACCCCAGAAAATTCCATTATCAGAATTAACATGGGCACTAGTACGAAAGGCGACTTCATCACTGAAAATTATTTTCCAGACAATGCCCAGCTGCAATCTTAACATTTCTGCCCGACTCTCACAGCATTCTACTCATGCCTGTCTCTGCTGAGCAGTCAAACCTGGAACAGTCACATGTCAAGTCCTTAGATAGAATTCGTCAACTGTCCTTCATGGAATCACTGTTTCCAGACTGCAACGTCTCATCGATTTTGATGGACTCTGTTGTATGGCCTGCACTATAGCAATCTTTACTTCACTTCTGCATGTTCCAAGTCGCGCCGCATTTCTGTGATAACTGACTGTTACCGATCCAGTTGCTACAAACTTCTGGTAAATGAGACAAACTGTTAAACGAGTTGGTGATCATCTATCTGATAATCGTTCTGCAGACCTCCGACGCACTTCGATCGCCGACTGCATAACTTCCATTAATCTTGCTGCCACTCTTCTCTGCTCCAACTTGAGTCTGTCAGCCATGTGTACTAACAACCCGAAATAGGAAACGAAACAAAATCAAGATTGTTCGTATAATTTTGACTCGCTCTGTATAGTTATGGTGATAATGACGAGTGATCCTTTCAGTGCAGATACACACCAAGCTCGAATTCTCACGGGAAGCGACGGAATGCCGCGATTAATGAGGATAATGGATAAGGGGCATTACCATGCGCTACGAAATCGAGAGATATTCAGACAATACAGCTGAAAACATCTTAACCACAGTCCTGGGAATCGTGACCTATCTGTACAATTACAGCCAAATGCCCATAGCAATGAAATATCAAAAAGTTACTGTTTCAGTCCCAGCAATTTGACCCTAGAGTGCTAAACCCTCCTAGAATCTATGGTTGCAGCTGGTACCACCATTTTGAGCAGTACAGTTGTCAGTATAAAATGTAAAGAAGGGCATTTTGTACATATTTTGTATGTGATGTAACACTGGAGAGCTAATAACTGTAATTAACTAGTGTATAGACTATATATTATGACTTCCTTTGAATAAAATATGGAATTAGAAAAATGTGTAATAATTTAGTAACATTTTCATCCTGTCCCTCCCTTTAACGCACTAGGATGAAATTCCACTGTTACGCCCAAGCTGTACCACACCCTCAGAAATCACGATACTCAAATGACAACATGTTTGGGATGAAAGAGACTTATATTTCTCGAAAACAAGAGTTCCATGTCCTTGCTTCATTCGCATCACTTTAAGATGTCGTCTTACAATTTGGCCTGCCACATTTCTGATGACAACAAAATCAGAAACAAAATTATATATGAAGCCATGGCCCTACTTATTTCTATACTGTATATATGATAGAGGTAAGACAAGAAGGGAGTTGTCATTACAATACAAACTAGAAAACAATGTTAGTTATCTCATGTAGCCCAAAACATTACGTTCACTGCATTCAGACCTCCAAGGTTCACAGCAATGGTAATGTCACTCTGACATGTCTGTGCCCAGTTTCGACCCTGTTGAATGTTTTGATTGTGTGGAGACATGGCTGTTTCATCAAAAATGCCAGCTTGGGTTGTTTACAGCTGTACAAATCAGTTCAACCATAGTCTAAAGTTTAAAGGAATCAACTTTCATTCGCAAGTGGAGCTGTTCAAGCAATATTTACTTTAGTATACATGAATTATGGTTGCACTGTTTACTTCTATCGTAAAGGTTTTATTTCTGTCATTTGACTTTAGATTTTCCTTACTTTGCCCAGCATACATTCTTTCTCTTCTTTCCTATGTTTTTCATTGCGTTCAAATCGCCAACACACTGACATCTGAGCCAGACTAAATCAACAGTCTCATCGCCACACAAGACACAGCTATGTAATCATGCTGATTGTTGCCCTAAATTCCTCCTGTAGATAATTATTCATTGTTCACACTTCCTTCCCCTTTTAAAAACATTCTTGCTAGAACAGCAAAACAGCAGTCATGTGTGTGGGTTTTGTATGTACGATTGTACGAATGTGTATGTGTGCTTTGCTTCCTTCCTGAAGAAGGCTTTGGCTGAAAATTTATGTGAACACTCTCTTTGTAGTACCTGCCTGCTGATCGGCATGCGAGAAGTAATCTATCTGTTTCACATTATAGTTATTCCCCCATGAAGTTCTTTGTAAATAACCCACTGCTCTTCGACAAAAAAAGAAGAAAGATTCAAACGGCCGTAAACTCTATGTGACTTAATATCTGAGGTCCTCAGTCCCGTAGACTTAGAACTACTTATGCCTAACTAACCTAAGGACATCACACATATCCATGCCTGAGGGAGGATTCGAACCTGCGACCGTAGCAGCAGCACGGTTCCGGATGCAAGCGCCTAGAACAGCTCGGTCACGGCGGCCGGCACTCTTCAACAGGAACCATGTTGGTCCATCATATTTCGGGCTTGCAGCCGGATCACGTTGACATCTTGGCAAGATATTTCGGCTAACAAACATGCAGCCATCTTCAGGTGAGTACGAGACTGAAGATTACTGGTGCGCGTCGTTCTATATATACCGAAAATTGGCGCGGCGGCGCCTGCGCAGTGGAGAAGACTAATACCGCGCCCCGTATCTAATTTGGCGCGCTCTGCAGCAGAAGCGGGCCGCGCATGCGTTGTGGTGTACCTACATTTGCGCTATCTGTCGCAAAGCGCCTTCGCGCAGCTGAGGCGCGGTAGTCGAAAGTATAAAATCAATTTTCGTCAGCCGTCGCACTAGATGCAGACCCATGTCTCTGTGAAGCGATTAAAGAAATTACAGGATCCCATGCTTTATCCATCTGAAAGCCGCCGTCTCGATGACACATTTGTAGTTTGGCCCCATGGAGAAGAAAAACTGGCAGGATTCTTAAAACATCTGAATTCCATTCACAAGAATATTCAGTTTACCATGGAGGTCGAAAAAGATAGATGTCTGCCGTTTCTGGATGTCCTTGTCAATCGTAGAACCGATGGATCTTTGGGGCACTCCGTCTACCGGAAGCCCACACACACAGGTCTGTATTTGCAGGCGACAAGCTGCCACCACCCTGCACAAACCATGGGTTTGCTGCGTACTCTGGTGCGCCGGACACATGTGGTATCTGATAAGGACAGCCTTCCTAAAGAATTAGAACATTTGCAATTCGTCTTCAGGGAGAATGGATATTCTACACGCCAAATCCGCACAGCTGTAACAAAGAAGAAATGTAAAGAGAAACAAGAAGAAGAAGACAAAGAGGTGGTCAGGTCCAGGGCGTTTCTTCCGTATGTGGGTAACCTCTCCTCTAAAATAGGAAGGATTTTAAAGAAGCATTGTGTTAAAGTGATCTTCCGACCACCTACGAAAATATCGGCTTTGCTTGGCTCTGTGAAGGACGATCTGGGTCTGAGGAACGCGGGTATTTACAGGATCCCGTTTCAATGTGGCAAATCCTACATTGGCCAAACTACTCGCACAGTACGGGAAAGATGCGTGGAGCATGAGCGCCACACACGTCTACTACAGCCCAACAAATCAGCCATAGCAGAACACTGTATTTCGACGGGACACTCCATGGATTATTGTGGAACAAAAATTTTAGCGACAACTAGATCTTTTTGGGAATCCATTATCAAGGAGTCCGTGGAGATACGATTGGCAAAAGATCTTATTAATCGAGACGGCGGCTTTCAGATGGATAAAGCATGGGATCCTGTAATTTCTTTAATCGCTTCACAGAGACATGGGTCTGCATCTGGTGCGACGGCTGACGAAAATTGATTTTATACTTTCGACTACCGCGCCTCAGCTGCGCGAAGGCGCTTTACGACAGATAGCGCAAATGTAGGTACACCACTACGCATGCGCGGCCCGCTTCTGCTGCAGAGCGCGCCAAATTAGATACGGGGCGCGGTATTAGCCTTCTCCACTGCGCAGGCGCCGCCGCGCCAATTTTCGGTATATATAGAACGACGCGCACCAGTAATCTTCAGTCTCGTACTCACCTGAAGATGGCTGCATGTTTGTTAGCCGAAATATCGTGCCAAGATGTCAACGTGATCCGGATGCAAGCCCGAAATATGATGGACCAATCAATATGCCAGGAAAACTTCAAGATACACAGGAACCATGTTGTACGTAATTACAATACCAGGTGAAAAAGTGACATTCATTACGCCACGTTAAGGTGGTCATCTGTAGCACAAACATGGGTTCACAATGCTGCAACCAAAGGTCTTGATCACTTACCCATTGATACAAAACATCTGACAGACAGCGAAGTAAAATTTGAAACTAAAGTGAAATCGTTTCTCTTTGAAAACTCTTCCTATAGGTTATCTATTACTATAACATAAAAAAATGGTGATTGGTAAGAATTGCAGACTAACATCTACCTTTAATTAAAAAACGAAAAAACCATCCAGTGACCATCTTGGAGTGATATTTACAAAAATAAATGAGGTTAATATATAATGACTCCACATTATTACAATTTCTCATGTAAAAGATACATGGAACATGAAACTAACTAACTAATTATTGATGTATCACAAAGCACAGAATAGGCTTAAATACTTTGGAAACCTCCAAACGAAATTCAAAAGTAAAATCAAGCAGATGACAAAAATAGATGTACATTCCAATTGTGCTACATTTGGTCATTCCCGAAAAACTGCCAGAGTTACTGGCAAGAAATATTCCAGGAAAAGGTAGGCCTACATCTTACACAGGTTAGGCAATCATTGCTAAAAAATTTACTTACAAACATATTGAATCAAAATATCCATTTGATGGTTTATTTAGCGTTTGAAACCATTCCCTTCATCACATTATAGTATTCCACAATCCTGGAAGATGTTTGAATAAATTATAACTTTTTTTAACTCTGCAAATTGCTATTATTTGGCACACACTTCATGAGGCATCATAGATAAGATTTCCGAGTAAGAAATTATGTAAACTACATTGAAACTAGTGCACTGACAATTTAATAAATCAAGATCTCTATTCTGTGTGGAGGTGTACCACTACGCAGTTCCGTTTTTTTTTTGTTTTTTTTTGCCATTTCAGTAAGCGCCTTCTTTGTTCACATGCACAAGATATGATAGCATGCCTTGCTTCTTTTCTCATTGCACACGTTTATTGGCTAACAAAGAACATATGTAGGTAAGTTTTCTGCAAACGTAAACATTAAGAATATTGCGCCTGCAAGTTGAAAGCTGAAAATGTGACATACAAGCATTAGTTTCGGAATTCCAGCTTCATTTTCTATCCATACAAATATAATGGAAGCGGTACAGAATCCATTACCAAAGCATCCTTTTCACACTGTTATATCCTTCTCTTCTTGGTTTTTCGAAATGAATCAATAAAACCAGGTTACATTAACGAGGCCAAATGTGTCGTGTTACTAGTGCAAATACACATTCAAGAACAGAAAAACTTATGAAAGTGCCTTCTGACACTACGTTATTCATGCAAGCACAGTAATTCTTAGTATTTAAAACAGTTGTTGCATGCACACGACAGAAATGATGAGCAAGAAGCAATCATAAACAGTAGTCTTCTAATGTTTTGAACTTTTTAAAAATAAGATGAAACTTAACAGCTCAAGCATGTTTCAAAAACTTTTGCGTTCACATGGGAGCGAAAACGGATTGCAGAACTGGAAAACCGGCAACTAGAAGCGAATTTTCAGAATCGATTTTACCGAGCGAGGTAGCGCAGTGGTTAGCACACTGGACTCGCATTCTGGAGAGCGACGGTTCAAAACCCGCATCCGGCATCCTGATTTAACCCCCCTAATGCGGTGGTAGCGATGACCATGATGTCTCGGCACCTTCCTCAAAGCAACCAACCAACCAACCAAAGTCGATTTTGAAGTATTTACGTGACAACCTAGAAGCGGTGTTGGGAAATCGGTTTACGATATCCGGTTTTGGGTGTAAAAGGGTGTGTAGTGCCACCTCTCTTCTTTCTTTACCTCCATGGGGAAAATGGTCACATGAACTTTAGCAATAATTCGAGTGAAATACTCGTCTCGCAATATCGACAATCTCATGATCGGCTATCGACTTTGGTTAGGGTTCGATAGGCCGCTCACAAGGCTTAAGGAGCTCCGGAAAGCCCTATCTTTCCAATATTAAAATAGCACTTAAAAATTACATGTTTCCTCAGAAAGTATTTGACCTAGGAAGTTGAAATTTTTACAGCTTATTTATTGGAGTATTGGTTACGATATGAAACAGGGATTTTTAAAAATTTGAATTCAGTTGTTGGAGAGATAATTTTTTCTCTTATTATGAAAATTAACTGCTTTTTTGTGCCATTTTTTGTTATAAATTCATCAATACACAGATTTTTCGAAAGAGGCAGAAGGGACTGTGTACAATTTGCGCAACTGAGGCTGATTCTTTAAAATAAAAGTTTGGATTACCTTTCTAGTGCATTCCAGGTCCATAGAATGGATTATCTTCATTTTCTGCAAACTCCTCCTCCACCTTCCTCTTTGTCCTCCTCCTGTTTACCCTAGCTTGAATTTCTAGGCTATTTACAGCCCTGTCAGCAGCCTGAAGACGTTCTTTGTCTAAAGCAAGCATCATTTGTACCATGTTGAAACCTATCTTCATTTCCATATTTCGAAATGACTTTGCAACTTACAACGCTGCTATAATTGAAAGTAGCAGCAGTAGCATACTCTCCATAGTGAAGTGTTTCTATTCAAATGAACACAGTCTTGGAGATTTTTGACCATATAACACTATTTACACTTTCACTGGGGTTTTGATTTTTCCCATGAACACACTTCTTAAACAGTTCTGGTGCTGATAAGTCTCTGAAAATAAGTTTTATCACATCCATTACTGCATCAGCCAGTCTATGTTTATGAGTGTACACTTCACCAGGTAGCAATCTCTTGTTGCACTTATGATAACTGTTTTCTCCTTTGGGACACAAGTAGTGACGGGAACTTTCATTGATTGAAAAAGTATGAAAAAGAAAGAGCCCAAACAACCTTATTCAGTTCATTGACACTGTGTATGTTTTGCCTGATAGCCATTCCAGTAGTTCTGTACCTTGTCAATTACACTGTCAGTTAACCTTTTCTTCCCATCCAACCCTTTATCACCACTGAGTTTTTATGGTTTGTATGAAGCTTCCAGTAGCCGAAGTCTTGATTTCATTGTTTCTGTACCTGTCCAATATACGACGGTTGGAACTTAAATAGTGGCAACTATGTATTCACAATGGATACAAAAGATTTACATGCTTGCACGTGTTACAGTCCTTCAAAGTACTCACCAGCGTTGTGTAGAAGCTGTTGCCAGTGATGTGGAAGGTGTAGTATACCATTAGCAGAGCCTGTTCTGTTGATGGTGTGAATGGAGCAGTCTATAGTTATGGTGATTCTCGTGTACCACTGTGATGGTGTTATCTTAATGAATTACATTCCTCCATGGCAGACTGTCAGTGCACAGTATAACTGTTCGTTTTTGGAGTATCACCTGCGACCAGCTTAGCAAAAGAAGTGGTGACATTCTGCATGACCCATCCATCATTTTGCACAACAATGTATGGGTGCATACACCGCAAGCTGTGGCTGCTCTGTTCGGTCGATGGGACCGGGAAGTACTGTGCCATCCACCATACTCCCCAGATTTAAGTCCTTGTCACTTTGATCTGATTCTGAAGATCAAGGAACCACTTAATAGCATTCGCTTCAGAACCATTCCATTATCACCATCAACAGAACAGGCTCTGTTAACGGTGTACTGCGCCTTCCACATCGCTGTAAACGGGCTCTACAGAAAGCAGGTGACTAGTTTGAAGTCCAGTAACAGGTGCAAACGTGTAACTCTTTTGTATCCGTTGTGAATAAATAGTTGCCACTATTTTAGTTCCAACCATCATACTCAAATTTCTGCACTACAACATCATCTCCATAGGGATTCAGTTCTTTAGTATGTTTCAAACTTTTAGAATCACAGTCACCAAGGTAATTCACATATCGCACTATATCACACGCAACAGAATGTTGAAATACACTACCAACACCAGCCACTTCCATTCTTCCACTACTACCACTATAGTTAGCTGCACAATTATTTTCATGTGTACCTCTATTTTATGTGGACAGCCAAAATATTTAGATATTACTGCTACATCTAAAACTTTCCTGTATACATACTGGTGGCAGATACTACACCATGAAGAGATAGTGTCCCTGTTTATGCCAGTTACCGTTGAATGCTGCAGTCAAGTCTCTATTACCACCGTTTTCTATTACTGCCTCTTCCACAGCATTTTTCGTAGACTATATACGGACATATTCTTCTTTAGGTCCTATAAATCTTTTATAGTTTGTAATCTTGATTGTGGTATTTCGAAGATTCATCATGCCACAGAAAACTGCATCAGCAGTTACATCCTTACGAACTTCAGGCAAGGCATAAACAAATATAATGTTGTGTTCATAGATGTTGCTACCATTTTTTCCATTTGGAATTACTGCTACACTGTCCCGAAAGGTGGTTATGTATGAACACTTACCACACTTCAGTTCCATTTCATACCTCTGGAGTGAACCTACCTAGCAACAAAAAACCAACCTCATGTAATGTCCCCCATTGTCCCAAGCAACGTTTGTCCCACAAACTTTTCAGCTTCTATCATACTTTTGGAATTATTTTTGGTGGAAATAGTTAGTGACTCATCCTGTATATCATACGAAAATTTGTTTATTATATTGTATGGCAGAAAATTCATTATTATATAATTTGGGCACATTTTGCTTTACATAGCTTCTTCTTACAAAAAATCTTTCATTTTTTACGGTTTACATTCTTATGTATTAAACATTATCAGGACATACCATTTTATTTTATCTTTTTGAGGGCAAATGATATTTTTCTTATTTATCAGTTTTTTTTCTGTATCTACAGCGATCATAACAAAAATGAAAAGGAAATGAAAACTTCAGTACAATGAAATACATAGGTGTTCTAATTTTACTGTGATAGAAATGGTCATGTCACCACGACACACGTACTCATTTTTATCAAATTCGAAGCATATCACAATCTGGCTGGAATGAGAACTGAATACAAATTTTCAACAGTAGTTACAAATTTTTTTTATGTTTTTGTCTAGGTTTCTTGAAACACCTTTGTCGTTTGTTGGTGGGTTGGTGATTCACAGGTGTACTGAATCCTTTAGACTCATAGTCATATCCAAGAGCAAGAAGACCGTTTTTTGCTCTCTTTTGAAGGCACCTTCTATCAAGTAGCCTTCTGTTGATGTAAGGATGCACAGCCTGTTATCCTAACTGCAGCAGGAACTCCTGCCTCTTCTGATTTGGTTCAAACATATAATCATTGCAGCGATTCCAACGATGTCGATCATATTATAGAAGAGTGCAGGAGGTGTTGCATTCCACGTTATAGGTGCCCACTAGTTGTTCCATGGTATCAACGTCCCCCTTATGTTTGTTGTAATGCTCTATTACACTCTAGCTTCTTTTCATGACCAACTAGAGTTCATGATGAGTGAAGAGAGGAGACAAGTATAACTGCTGGTGATGTCTTTGGTATATGTGATACTAGTGATATGGAATCAGAGAGTACAAACACAGAGGAATTTACTTCTCTCTAACGATATGGCTATATCTCCTTAGGAATTTCAATCTTGTTTTCCCTTAGAGTTCCAACATAGGTGGTTTTTCCCTGGCAGCAATTCTCTCATTGAAGGTATGCTATAATACTGCAGCTGTTATTGAACCATTTTGCAGATAGATGTGTTATGGCTCTGGAACCCTGAATTACTTCTCTCTGTTTGCTGGGTTGTTTTCCCAAGTAAATCTGTCCATTCAGTGGAAATGCATTTCTAGAATAACAAGCCCACCATATTTTTATACCATATCTAACAGGCTTGCTTTTCATGTATTGTCGAAATGGGCATTTCCCTCTAATCGCAACAAGCTGGTCACCAACAGTTATGTCAAAGCCTGGACTGTATATGGAAGAAATCTGTGAAATGAACTTTTCCCAGATGTCTCTAAATGCAGATAATTTATTTTGAATACTACGAGCTTCCTTTGTTTCCTTATTGTCAAATCTAAGAAAACTTATGATAGCTTGAAACCTTTTCAGGTGCACTGTTGCTCTGAAAATAGGCGCGCCATATTCTTTTTCCACTGTTCACGCGAGTCCTCCCTCCCTGATCTGTAGGCTCCAGAAGAGATATGCAAACCAATGTATGCCTCTATTTCTTCCACTTCTAGTTCCTTCCACACCTTAGGTGTACTACCAGGATAATCTTCATTCCACATCTTGTACACTCGCCTAGCCTCTCTGTTGGTTTCCCTCACCATGACGGACATTATTTCTGGGTTATTAGGAACTTTAGGACTTCTTTTATTGAACTAGGGGTACCACTATAGGACCAGGTTTATGACGAATTATATTATGAGATGGAGTTTGGCACTTAGTTGGAGGCTCTTTGTACCAAGTAATTCAATTTTTTCCAATGAAATATCCTTTCATAGTGCTGTCTTTAGGTACAGTTACATCATCCTCACTGTGAATGACGTTATCTTCATTATCTTCCTCTTCCATTACATCACTGCCTTCCTCCTATTCACGACCTGAAGGCAAGTGTTCATCATCATTCAAGTCAGAAATACGTTCGTTATCGACATCAGCATCATCCCACATTTGAAGAAGAATCTAATCAACTTCTTCAGCCCAAACAATTTTGCTAAACAAAAAATTAATCCTATATTTAAATTCTAACATAAGTATAAGAAAATAGTTTTTCCTTCAGTTCCCACAGTTTTTTTATTTGACTTATTTACGTTATAATGAACAGTTATTTCTTCCTTTTTGTGAATAATATCATACATGTACGCAAAACTGTAAGATTTGAAAAAAATACTGTGCTTACCTAATAAAGCCAGCCATCATCCAATTCCCTCACATGACCAATGCCGTCTGAAGCTTAACAACTGAGTAACTTTCATTGTTAATAAGTCCTGCCAACTTCAGCCATTTTCTGGCAACACTGAGTCGGTTAAAGCAGCTGGGATCTTTGAAGATCCCAAGTGCCCATTTTCATTAATTCCTAAACTAAGTAATCATAAACTAAATATTTAATTAATGGTATTTCTGCAAAGTAGTAATTTAGATCATAACTATGAGAGAGATGTTAGGGACCACGAGTGCTGCAGATCCATCAAATAATGAAGTGTACGTCGTGTAAGTGGTATGGGGTCTCAAAAGATCCCACGTCCCCAGCGGAGGGTTAAATTACTAACAGTGAAACGAGCAGCAACAACATTCATATTCTTCCTTGTCACAAGTATTTCGCTGTTTATTTACTTATATGTGGCAATTTCCTAGTGTGTGGTTAACCAGGTACCTAAGAGGACAGCTTAAATTGTTGTGAGTAAATCCAGGAGCAGTAATTTTCATATGTTTCTTTGTCACAAAGTAGATAGCTGATCATGCGGCTGACGATATTGCACATGACGTCAAAATGACGTAACGTTTGCTTCTATTGTTGTCAAACGAGCACTCCCCGCAGTTCGAATTTACAGAGTAACAGTGGGGCCCATAGAATAAAAGGATATGGATGCCAAAACCATCACCACATACCCACCATGTTTCACCCTTGGGGCATAAACTCTCACAGTAGTTGAAAAAACACTTGAGATGAGTCAACAAGAGTTATTCAACAAAACGACGTTCTTCAGTTGTTCCACAGTCCATGTTTTGTGGCTACGACACCACGTTTTCCTGATCCAGCCGTTTACGTCCCTGATGCGTGGTTCAAAAAAATGGTTCAAATGGCTCTGAGCACTATGGGACTTAACTTCTGAGGTCATCAGTCCCCTAGAACTTAGAACTACTTAAACCTAACTAACCTAAGGACATCACACACATCCATGCCCGAGGCAGGATTCGAACCTGCAACCGTAGCGGTAGCTCGGTTACAGACTGTAGCGCCTAGAACCGCTCAGCCACTTCGGTCGGCATTGGGAGTAGTTTTGGAATTCCAGCTCGGCCTGCTATTCCCTGCTTCCGGATGTCCCTTCGTGTTGTCTTGATGCTCACAGTGTTCGAGAGTGTGACATTCAGCTCTGTAGTGACTTCTGAACTTGTCGTCGTCTTATTGTTGTTCACCATCGTATTCGGTCACAGTCAGTCATGATCATTCAAAACACATTTTCGACCGCGTTGTGACTTAGCGGAAGAACATTTTTCTGTTTCCCTGTAAGCTGTATAAATCTTCGATACGATGCCTCTTGAAACATCAAACACTTCACCTACAGTAACTTGATGGTGGAATTACACATCATACGAGTATCAACAAATTGCCCACATTCTAATTCACCTAGCTCCAATATAATGCAAAACTAAACGGAACACTGTTCCGCCTATGAGGGGCAGTTGCATCGTATTGGGAACATTGCATAGATGCTGCTTGTGGTCAGATACAACAACGCAGCCTGCAGGCTCTCCTAGCATGTACATTTTATGTTCAAGTATGAATTTCTCGCTACGTTTCCATATTTTCGTCCAACGCCACAAGGTTAACTTACAACAGCAGAATATGACAGCGTCGCTCCACTAGTGTCAAGGAGAAAGCTATCTTCTCATAAAAACTTTAACTGTTACGGGCTTTTCCTTGTCGTTTGCCATTGACTGCCTACGTGAATGTTGTTATTGGGTATATATTGTAGAATTTTTTCGTGTGTCCTTACACTCCGTTTCCTGATATGTGAATCGCAGTTAAACATTGTGAGCTGAGAGACGATGCACTGTCGAAATTGTAGACTGTATGCAGGAAATAACGCCAGGGTGTGATGTGGCAGATGTGGAGGTAAAAAATAGAATTATTTGAAATTAGATTAACGAATATTGTATAATTTTAAAATTCCCCGAGAGCGGTGTCTCTGCAAATGATTAGATTAGATCGTATTAGATTCAGTTTTCGTTCCATCGACCCAAAAAATGAAATGATAACCATGGTATGGAACGTCTCAGTAAGCATAACATAAAACAATAAAATATTGGAATATAATACTTACTACAATGATCATTTGTCAGGAGATTGTCAAAACACGCGAATACGCAACAGTAAACAGGAGCTGCTAATATTTACAGATTTAAGAATTAATACACTGTCAGAATGAAACATTGTTATGCACTTTTAATAATTTTATCATACACAAAATCTATTCTTGACTGTTGTGATGAAGTGCTGTCAAAACTGAAATCTAACCACATTTTTGCTTGAGCTGGTCTAACAGTCCCTGTTAAGATATTCATCTACAGACTGGAAGGAGTTGCATATCGAAAAGTCTGAAACTCTGTTTAAACCGTGCTTCATCTGAAACCAAGTTTTTAATGGTTGCTGGAAATTTATTGAAAATTGTTGTTCCTGTGTATTGGACCCCTTTTTGGACCAAGGTAAGTGATTTTAGATCTTTATGTAGATTGTTCTTATTTCTAGTATTTATACAATATATTTACGTGCATTTATTTGCTATAGCAGACAGTATTTTCGTCTTCATGTATTATATCTTTTATAAATATGTTTGTCACCTCTAATTGATTGCTGTATGAAATTTGTTCGTGGTTCCAACGTTTGGGTTTCGGTTTCGTTTGCATTTAACTCTTGTTATGGATCTGGTTACATATGTGATTCGATATCTATCGATTTGAGAATCGAATATTTACATCACCCGCCACAGTTTGTGTGATGGTCGTTGTTTGTTGCAGCCAATCGGAGCGCTTGCTGCAGATCGTACACAGTTTGAAAATACGTGCTGAACTGATAGTTGTTTCCGTTGACGGTTGGCCACCTATTGATTGTTTTTGGTTTGTGTACATCATGAATTCCAAGAAGAAAGAAAAAAACCAGAACATTAAAGTTTTTGTTAGAGTTAGGTATGTACTGATTTCGGCGGATAGCTTGATTTGCCGGGTAAATGTCATGTCTACCAATGTGGACCATGGGGGTTTAAAGTTTAGTTTTCTTCCCCTTTGCTATGCTAATCGCTGTTTGCAAGCCAATTTATGCAATTTGCAGTGCGCCGAGTAAATTGGTTGCCAACATTTTGTGCAACTAAAGACTTCGAATTGCAAATCTGAATTTAAACTTTTTGTTTCTCTCTTCCAAAATGTTTGAATTGTTTGTAATGAAATAGTAATGCTGTGGTGCTTTAACAAGCAATGTTTTGTTTAACTGAAACTGGTACAGGGACATGATGCATCATTAGTTATTGTGTAACAGAACTGCCTTTTTATATTTGTTTCGAACTAATTTTATTTATTGTTGTACATCTTTGTGTAATATTGGTAAGTGAAAGTCTATGGAGCTAAGATGTTAGCGGGTGAAATGTTATGTTAGGCCTTGGCATGATGAACCGGTGGTGAGACTTTTGGTTCTCTCTCTTTGTTCATGTTGCAGTTACGCTGTCTGTTTACGTCTTTACTAATGAACACAACTATTATTGCAATTGTATGACGCTGGAAATGTCGGCCTGTACTGAGTTAGTTGAATCCTTTGATGCATCCCCCCCCCCCCCTCTCTCTCTCTCTCTCTCTCTCTCTCTCTCTCTCTCTCTCGTGGGACTGAATATAAAAATTTGATTTCTGTACATCTTATACACCTGTATGGTAGCAAAGCACTGTAAAAATTTGAACACTGATATTGTGACTGTGAACAAGTGCGTGAATTTTTGGAAGTGAGGAAATGATTAAACTAAAATTGATCTTACGAGTGTTGCCAAATTCACATCATATGGGCTAGATGTAATTAACTTTTAGTGAAGTTAAGGCACGGAATTATGTGAATAAACTCGAAAATTTACTTAACCAAACATTTGTATAATCTTGACATTTAAAATAATCGTTTTCTATTAGGCCTAACATCCTTCTCAGATGTGCTTTCTAATCCTAATGGTAATTGTTAAGAACACTTATTTCTTCAGATAGCTTTTGTGACCCAGAATAAGACCTCCCAGGTGCTGTGGTAAGTGCAACACTGAAAACATTCTTAATAAGTTTTATTGGTATCCGAACTTTGCTAGTAGATTTCTTGAATGACATTCTTGAGCCAGCAGGGTGGTAAAAATGCACAAAAATATCATTGTTTTCCATGTCTATTACTTCAAGCTGTGCAAGTCACCATTGTCCATCGTACACACATGCCACTATAATCATTCAGTGTTGAAGACAGAGATGTGATTTGACTGGCACAATGAGCCTTATAAATTGTAGTTTCTGTTGTTACATAACATGAAGTAAGTTTTCTTCAATGCCATGCACACAATGTGGAATTGCCTTGTCCCTTCTATTGCTATACAGTTTTCAAATCTTGTTTGGAGTGTTTTTATGTGAATTACCTCTTCTTTCTTGATGACGAAATAGGTGATGCCTTTAATATTATCTTAGCAAAAGACATACATGTCCCCTAATGTAATAATTAGGTCTTTGTAGACTGGCTTTACTCACCTCATGTTTTATTGTGCCCCTACTACATTGCAAGCATTTTTTCCGTGACAAGAGACAAAAAAGCGCCATTTGGCCTCCAATCCAAGATCTACTTTGTGGTTGCAAAGATTTTTTTTTGTGTTATCTACAACTTCCACCTGAAAAGTATATGAGCTTGTCAACTTCGAGCAACTTTTCTTTTACGTAATTTGTTACATACTTTTGAAACACATGACCAACTGCAGTGTTTTGCTCCACATAGTCTCTTAGAATGCAAATTGAAGAACTGCAAGCTATGTGTCTCATTTTTGAAGTACAGAACAAATAGATGCACTGTTGCCTGGTCATTGACCCAACGGTACCCTTGTATTTCATCCTGTGCCCCTTCTAACTCCTCTTGAAGCTGTGGCTGTCACGATATGGACAACGAAGGAAATAACTGTCTGCAATGTATATCTCCCTCCAGATGGTGCGGTACCCCTGAACGTATTGGCTGCACTGATTGATCAACTCCCCAAACCTTTCCTACTTTTGGGAGATTATAACACCCATAAACCCTGGTGGGGTAGCACCACGCTTACTGGCCGTGGCAGAGATGTCGAAAATTTACTGTCCCAACTCGACCTCTGCCTCTTAAATTCTGGGGCTGCCACACATTTCAGTGTGGCTCATGGTAGTTATTCGGCCATTGATTTATCAGTTCGCATCTCAGGACTTCTCCCATCTATCCACTGGAGAGCACATGACGACCTGTGTGGTAGTGACCACTTCCCCATCTTCCTGCCACTCACCCAGCCTCGTGCCCATGGACTGCCTACCTATATGGGCTTTAAACAAGGCAAACTGGGTAGCCTTCACCTCTGCTGTAACAGTTGAATCTCACCCACGTGGTGCCATCGACATTGTGATAGAGCAGGTCACTATAACGATAATTTCTGCGGCGGAAAATGTGATCCCTCGTTCTGTGTGGTGTCCCTGGCGGAAGACAGTCTCTTGGTGGTCACTGGAAGTTGTTGAGGCAATTAAGAGTGTTGGCGAGCTCTACAGCGACATAAGCGGCACTCTTCCCTAGAACACCTAATAGCCTTTAAGTGGCTCTGTGCCCGTGTTCGTCTGCTTCTAAATCGACGGAAACAGGAGCGTTGGGAGAGGTGCATGTCGATCATTGGGTGCCATATGTCACCTTCCCAAGTCTGGATGAAGATTGGACGTCTTTTTGGGTACCAGACCCCAACAGGTGTCCGTGGCGTTAACATGAATGGCGTGCTCTCTACCGATGCAAACGAGATTGCAGAGCACTTTGCTGAGCACTATGCTTGAGCCTGTGTCGGAGAACTGTCCCCCAGCCTTTCGCACCCTCAAACGGTGGATGGAAAGGAAAGTCCTCTTGTTTGCTACATGCCACAGTGAACCCTATAACACCCCATTTACAGAGGGGGAGCTCCTCAGCACCCTTGCACATTGCCCCGACACAGCTCCTGGGCCGGATTAGATCCACAGTCAGATGATTCTTGTCTGACTGCAAGCAAAATCTTCTCGTCATCTTTAACCGGATGTGGTGTGATGGGGTCTTTCCACCGCTATGGCGGGAGAGCACCATCGTTCTGGTGCTAAAACCTAGTAAAAATCTGCTGTATGTGGATAGCTATCAACCCATCAGCCTTACCAACGTTCTCTGTAAGCTGCTGGAACGTATCGTGTGTTGGCAGTTGGGTTGGGTCCTGGAGTTATGTGGTCTACTGGCTCCATGTCCGGGCGGCTTCCGCCAGGATCGCTCTACCACTGACAATCTTGTGTCCCTAGAGTCTACCATCCGAACAGCCTTTTCCAGATGCCAATGTCTGCTTGCCGTCTTTTTTTACTTATGTAAAGCGTACGACATGACCTGGCGACATATCCTTACCATATTGAATGAGTGGAGCCTCCGGGGCACGCTCCCGACTTTTATTCAAAACTTGCTGTTGCTCCATACTTCGCATGTCCAAGTTGGTGTGTCCCATAGCCCCCCACCCCACTTTATTCAGGAGAATGGCATTCTGCAGGGCTCTGTATTGAGTGTATCTCTATTTTTAGTGTCCACTAACGGCCTAGCAGCAGCTGTAGGACCGTCAGTCTCCTCTTCTCTGTATGCAGGTGACTTCTGCATTTCGTATTGCTCCTCCAGTACTGGTGTTGCTGAGCAGTGCCTACAAGGAGCAATTCACAAGGCGCAGTCACGGGCTCCAGGCCACGGCTTCCAGTTTTCAGCTGCGAAGTCGTGTCTCATGCACTTCTGTCTGCATCGTACCGTTCATCCGGAACCTGAACTTTATCTTAATGATGATCCACTCAGTGTAGTGGAGATGTATTGATTTTTAGGACTGGTTTTCGACGCCCGATAGACTTGGCTACCTCACCTTTGTCAGCTTATAAGCACCTAAATGCTCTCCACTGCCTGAGCAACATTAACTGGGGTTCAGATCGCTCTACACTGCTGCAGCTCTACAGATCCCTTGTTCAATCCTGCCTTGACTGAGAGTCTGGTTTATGGTTCGGCAGCACCCTCAATGTTGCATTTACTCGACCCAGTGCACCACTGTGGCATACACCTAGCGACGGGAGCTTTTAAAAACAGTCCGGTGACCAGTGTCCTGGTGGAGGGAGGAGTCCCCCCTGACGTGCTCAACTGGTTGCCAGTTATGTTGCACACTTTCGTAGTTCTTCTGAGAATCCAAAATACTGTCTCCTTTTCCCTCCTGTGGCAGTTCATCTCTTGCATCAGCGGCCCAGTTCAGGGCTCACGATTGCAATTCACGTGTGATCCCTTCTCTCCGAATTGGAGTCCTTCCTTTTACCACCTCTACTTGAGGTCCATCCATGTTCACCCCATGGAGTAATCCCCGGCCGAGGCTTCGTCTGAACCTTTTGCATTGCCCTAAGGACTCTGTTAACCCCGCCACTCTCCGCTGTCACTTCCTCTCGATTCTTGACGTGTTCTGAGGCTCTGAAGTTGTTTACACCGACGGCTCGTTGGCTGATGGTAATGTTGGCTTTGCCTATGTCCACAGAGGCCACACTGAACAGCATTCCTTGCCCGTTGGCTGCAGTATGTTCACTGCAGAGATGGCCATATCTCGTGCACTTCAGTACATCCGTTCCTGTTCTGGTGAGTCATTTCTTCTCTGTTCTGACTCCCTGAGCGGCTCACAAGCTATCGACCAGTGCTACCCTCGCCATCCTTTGGTAGCGAACATCCAGGAGTCCATCTCTGCCCTGGAATGATCCAGTCATTCAGTGGTGTTTGTGTGGACCCCAGGCAATGAACTTGCTGACAGGCTGGCCAAACAGGATACACGGAAACCTCTCCTGGAAATGGGCATCTCTGTCTTACACCGCAAGGTTTTTAGGCTTTGGGAGACGGAGTGGCATAACAGTATGCACAACAAACTGCATGTCATTTAGGAGACTGCAAATGTGTGGAAGTCTTCCCTGCGGGCTTCTCGCAGGGAATCTGTTATTCTTTGTCACATTGGCAATACATGGCTCACACATTGTTACCTCCTTCATCATGAGGACATGTCTCAGTGTTGCTATGGCTCCCAAATGACCTCTTGCTGGACTGCTCCCTTTTATCTGCTCTGTGGTGGACATTTAACTTTCCCAGCACCATACCTTCAGTGTTGGGTGACAATGCCTCAACAGAAGCTTCAGTTTTACGTTTTATTCGTGAGGGTGGGTTTTATCATTTGATGTAAGTTTTAGTGCATGTCGTTTGTCCCTCTTTGTTGCCCACCCTCGAGCATTTAGGGTGTAAGTTTTAATGTGTTGCAGAGTGGCTGGCTTCTCCTTTCTGTCGTTCTTCTGGTTGTTCCTTGCTCCACTTATTGTGCCGTACATTTTCATTTTCTTCTTTCCCTAGGGTAATTGTTCTACTGGGAACAAGGGACAGATGAGCTCGCAGTTTGGTGCAGCCCCCCCCCCCCCCCCTTCTAAACCAGAAAACCAACCATCCTGAACCGTAAATGTTAAGTTTTCTGTAAAATCGGCTAGGGCTATGCATTCAGTGCCATAAAGTTGCTCTGTTTTGCTCTTCAAAAACTTGCTTTGTGTTTTAGAAAGTTAATGTTAAAGATTCGGAGTAATCTTCCTGAGATTTAACCACTGTTGTTTTGGACCTGTTGTTGTGACCCACCATTTGAAGGTAACATTGTTGGGCATTTCTTCCTCAGATCCGCTAAACAATTCAGGAGCGACTTCTTTACCAGGGCATTTATCAGAGAAACTCATCATTCAATCATAAATTGTTAGTAACAAAGAACATAAAATTTAGTAGGCCCTAACTCTTTGTGGTTGTTAACATCGAGTTTTGCATCTGCAGTCATCAGTTTGACATTTTGATGATACAAACAAACACATACAGCGTGTGATCTTGAGAAGTCGGCCAAAATACACCACTTCGGGCAAAAGTCACAAAATTTTGACCTTCACTTTTGCTTTCAGGATTAGCATTTTTGGAAGCTACTTGAAGTTCATCTCAGTTTTATAGCACTAGTCTTTCTGCTTTGTTAGTTTAACTCCATTTGTAACAACTCTTTTTTTTCTATTTTTGCTACCAGCACACATTCTATTGTTTCCATTGTCATAAAAAAACTGTTGGATCTTTTCAATTACTTTGTCACTAATACCTTCTTGTTTATTCTTTCCTAAAACTGGTGGAATGCTGTGCTCTTTCACTAATTTTCAGGTTAGTCTAAACAAATAATCAGAAATGGTGAACTTGTGAGCTATTTTTACTCTAGACCATGAGTCAGGGAGCAAACTTAAAATTTTAACTTTCTCCTCTTTAGGTGTCTCTGAACACTTATTTGATTCCTCAATTAAGCTCAAGTATTCAGTGATGAATGATTCTGGGGGTAGATTTCTTATTTCTTAGAAATACTGTTGGATCTGCATTATTAAAGCATGATCCTGTGTTTTCTGATTTTGTCTGAAACTCTTATCTTGCTTTCTCTTATTCTGCTACCATAGTGATTTTTTTTATTTTTAAAGAAGGGGGTACCTCTAAATTAGAACAAGCAAAATCCAGTATGCTTGTAGCTTCCTCATTAGGAATATAAATGGTTTCATGACACACATTTTCAAATAACAATTTGGGCACAGGGAATATTTCCAGGAATTACATAAGTTTCATTCTGGAAGCTGTTTTACTAGTGCTAAAGGGCAAATGTTCAAATTTTGTTTCCCTCAATCCCAAGTTTCATATCCTTCAAATCTTTTTAACAACTGGCTTTTTTTATGAACGTTCAGTGGATCAGAGCATTTTTTCTAAAAATGTGATTGTACCTCAGTATATATTTTTTCTCGTGGTACAAACTGATGACATAGAATGACTTACTCATAATGTAAACAAAGTTTGTGTATCTTCTTCAGACTCATTAACATTTTTTAAGTTTTTGGAACTGAACCAGTAACTTTTTTGTGACACTTCACTTACTATCTGTCCCATAGACATTTATTATTGAATTTTGAAATTATTTTAATTAAAAATTGCACTCATGGCAGAAGTGCACAAAATATTCTACACTCTCAATGAAATAGTTACATCCACTCTGACAGAGGTTTCTGAATAGACTGACAACAATGCCACACCCAGCAAATGTAATGGGGTACACAGTTGATGTACATATTTGTCACTGACTTCTGGGCTCCTGTGAAGACTTGTTATTCTACATTCTACCCATTGGGCTCTTGTACACACTTGTCTTGAGGTCTAATCTCGTACACAGAACTGTAGCCTTCTCAACAATAGAGAAATTTCGTGCGTATACTATTTTAGTTTTTTTCATTTTGAACTTGCGAGAATAATGCAATTTTTTTAAATTATTATTTTTTTAACAGAACTAAAGCAAAAACTCCTGTTTAATATTTTGTTATTTAGATTATTAATACCAACTAAATATAGGGTGATGGTGTTAACTAAATATTGTACAACTACACATTATTATAATGAAACAATAAACCATTTAAATAGGCAACAACTGTAAGATAAGTTGTAGTGTAATGTGAATTATTTCCTCAGTTTCAAAAGTTCATATCTTTGTTCAGTCAAATATCAATGTTGAAATTTTTGCAATACTTTATCATATAGATGTAAAAAATGTACTAAAATCAAATTTTTATGGTCAATCCCACCAGAGATAACTAGCTCCAAACTTAACAATAAATAAAGATTTTCAAATTTCAAAAATTAGGGAAACATTTGTCAGTGTTCTTTCTCTATGTAAGGCCAGTAGTTTGTCATCTAACTAGAGAAAAAAAATACTATGGTAAATAATTCCTTGGTTGTTAGTTTTGGGTCTAAAAGGTGAATTTTCTAAATTTCCAATACCCAACTTTGGAGGTAATTTTTGAACTAAGCATATTTTGGGTAATAAACAATGTTGTAGAGGAGACTTTCCTCAAAACAATTTGCTGTGCTGTAACTTAACCCAGTGCAGATATATTCAAACTAACAGTAGTGTCTCCAAATTCGAAAAAAATCATGAGCTTACAAATAAAGTTGGTCACCATATAGTGATGGGGCAACATAATTTTTCTTAAAAACTGTTTCGAATTTCTCAGTTTCATGGTAATCACATATACAAATAAACAAATATTTAAAATGGTCACGCAACTCTCATTATATCACTTTCTTGCACCTATCAGTGTGCATTTCAACTCTGGTTTCTGAGCTGTTTCTTCCGACATGCGCTTGGTCAACTGTTTGCTAAAGTACGCGTATCGCGACGGAAGAACATGTGCTGCATCCTGCTGTAAAAGATCAGGGTTTCTTTAATCATATTTATCCTAACTCTTGAGAAAATTTTTCGTGTATACAGTAATTAGGTTCAAAGTTGTAGTATTTCAGCAAACTGAACTTCATTGTTGGTGATAAACTATTACTGATTAAACTGTGCTTTGGTTGTTTTACTGCTGTCATCACACTATGGGAAAGCTAATTAAATAGGACCTACATTTGCTGTGCATAGAATAATTATTGCATATTGCTTTGTCAGTACTGGATGCAATAGGAAGCAAAACTAATTTTGTTCTGTCAGATACAGCCACAAGAAAATGGAAATAAAAAACATACATACATTCCCACTTGATAAACAAGAACAAAAACAAAACCTTACTAAAGACTCCACTTCAGACACTACAGTTTCTTTTCATTTTAATCTCTCATACCACATTGTTTATGGGCCAATTGCCCCCCCCCCCCTCCCATAACTGGAAAAGTTTCAAATACGGTTAGGAATACTCCTTACCAAATTGTTCAGATAAGCCTGTGGGATATTTCTCAATTCCTCCACAGCAGCCTCTATGTGGTCTCTAGTGGGACAGAAAGATTGCCAACTGCTCATTTTGGCAATGGGAGTATGCTCTGTTGTCAATCAGTGTGAACCTGACTCCAATATGTTCACCAGATGGAGCCACAATGTGTACAGTGATGTCATGATGCTTCACACCAGTCATCTTCCCATGTATTGGCACAAGAGGTGCCCCCAGGCTATACATAATTTCACCCCAAAACATGACAGAATTGCCTTGATAAGGGTGGCGGTCTATGATACAGTTGGAGTATAAATGTTGTCCTCGTTGCCTCCACACATGAATATCAATGTTGTCAGGATGGAGACGGTGGGTATCATCAGAAAAGGGCATGATGTCCCACAGCTGCCTAGTCCATAAAATGTGGTTTTGTGCCTGTGCGACACAAACCCCTCTCCAAAATAATCCCTGCTCATGGAGCCTATTTTGTATCGTTTATGTTGACACTTGCCCTCCTGTAGTTGTTTAGAACTGTGGCCATAGATATGTCACATTGTGTTAGGAGTTCTACTCGCTGTTATATACAGCTATCAGTCCTGCAAACCTGTTGTGCTACTGTGATGATCCTCAACTCGTCCTGTCACTAGAAACCTGTTCCAGATTCTAGAGACATTACTTTGACTCAGGCCAACATTCACTGCGACATCTGCCTGTCTCATTTGTAACCCCCATTGGAGTGAGTATGCAGAGCCTTTGATCGTACATAATCATCCTGACGCAATACATCTCGTGATGATACAAAGCACAAGTAGCGCAATGTTTACAGATGTCGCGATTGCCATGGACTGCACGTACTGCCCCATCACAGTAGAAACGTGGACAGTTTCTGCTAGAATTACATTACAGACAAATCATTGTGTGGAAATTGTAGCTTGTTTCTGGATCACAGTGTGCAGTTTTACAGTTTTGTCAACGTGCAACATTTATTTTGGCCACTGTAGATAAATATTTTTAAGAGCTAGTTCAGTGGTGCGATTCGGATGCAACTTTGAAGGCAAATAAGTGTTTAATTACTTTTATCATACATAATTTTTTCGTACCTCTACATATCCTCTGTGTGTAGTGAAAAGTACTTCGTGTTGCACTCTTGTGTTAGACCTGTCACCTCCAATTTATTTTGCAAATGATGTGTGGAAAGAACTAGTGTCAAAAAGCTGAACTCAAAATTTGAACCCAACAAATTTTTACTTGCCGTGGAAAGTCTCTTGTCTGATGCACCCAAACACTTTCAGCATCTGATCCTGGGGTGTGAGGATCTCCTTCAGGGTCATTCCATGTAAATGGAGATATTTTGGTAGTTACTGAGGTGTCCATTTCAGAATTTAGTCATATTTGGCACATGGCTTAATTGTAAAACTGTGAATCATTTTTTTTTTAATGAATTCAGGTTTTAAGGCTCAAGGGTGTGTACCTCATCATTAGTCTTGTATAAATTCCCTTCCTATTTTCAGAGATTTACTACTTAGTAACGAGTTGACCAACAGACCTCAACTTTTTATTCATCCAGTATGCAGTCCATATAATGTGTAAAAGTAGGGTACATCATTCAGATTGTGTATGAAAAATGTAGTAGAAGAAGAAGAAGAAGAAGAAGAAGAAACGGAAAAAAACACTTCCTCCATGCTGTACTTTAAATTCATCTTGATTTTAAAATAGCATAGCTTTGAACAGGTAAATTGTACAGAACTCAGATTGTGCACTGTAACCATGTAGCCTTGGTATTAAGTATAAATAATAATGAAAAGCATCTGGCATTGAAATTGATAGTTCTTACTTTTGCTTGTAGATGACTCCCTCAGAAAAATATCAAATTTGATAAACATCGTTATGGGAGGGGAAGAGGGGTTATGTAGACAATTTAATCTCCATTTGATTTTTTGCTGAAATGTTTACATGTTGTTGTGGTCTTCAGACCAAAGACTGGTTTGGTGCAGCTCTCCATGCTACACTATCCTGTGCAAGCCTCATCATCTCAGAGTAATTACTGCAACCTACATCCTCTTGAATCTGCTTAGTGTGTTCTTCTCCCGGTCTCACTTTACGACTTTTACCCTCCAAGCTTCCCACCAGTACTGAATTGGTGATCCCTTGATGCCTCAGAATTTGTCCAACATTATAGTCAAGTTTTGCCACAGATTCCTTTTCGTCTCAATTTCATTCAGTACCTCCTCATTTGGTACGCGATCTACCCATCTAATCTTCAGCATTCTTCTGTGGCACCACATTTCAAAAGCTTCTGTTCTCTTCTTGTCTGCACTGTTTATCGTCCATGTTTCACTTCCATACATGACTACACACCATACAAATACCTTCAGAAATCAGAAGAGACTTACTGACACTTAAATCTATACTTGATGTTTACAAGTTTCTCTTCAGAAATGTTTTTCTTGTCATCGTCAGTCTTCTACATTTTATATTGTCTCTACTTCAAGCAACATCAGTTATTTTGCTGCCCAAATAACAAAACTCATCTGCCATGTTAAGTATGTCATATCTTCTAATCTAATTCCCTCAGCATCACCTGATTTAATTCGACTACATTCCATTATCCTTGTTTCGCTTTTGTTGATGTTCATCTTATATACTCCTCTTTTTTCCATTCTTTCAACTGCTCTTCAAAGTCTTTTGCTGTCTCTGATAGAAGTACATCGTCGGCAAGCCTCAATGTTTTTATTTCTTCTCATTGAATAACATAGGGGATATGCTGCAACCTTGTCTCACTCCCTTCTCAAACAATGCTCCCTTTTTGTCCCATCTGGTTTCTGTACAAATTGTAAATAGCCTTTCGTTCCCTGTCTTTTACTGCCACCTTCAGAATTTGAAAGAGAGTATTCCAGTCAACATTGTCAAGAGTTTTCTCTCTTGTGTGCAGAGAAAAATATCATAACTCATTTTATTAATTGGTGGAGAATAAGATGAAAATGCCACTCTCACACAGTGCCTATATGCAGCACTTCAGGATATTGGTAAAAAAAAGTGAGTTCCTTGAAAAAAATTGTAACTAAAATATTTGTGTTTGACCTGTTGTTCAGAACTGTAAACCGATGAGAGCTGAAAACAATTATCAATACATTTTTTTAAATGTATATGTTGTATTTCACTATTAAATGTCTTTTCAGTGTAAAGTTAAGAGACAGCTTGATGCGTAAATATGGTGATGCACCCTTATCCTGTCATCATAAAATGGAGAGAGAACTTCCGTGAAACACACACACACACACACACACACACACACATTCACATGTTAATATTGCAGTAGAGTAATGCTCCAGTGTCATATCATTTTCATCACATCTTCCATTGTAGTGTGGTTTTGCCCCCTAATGACAATGGCTTTGTCTTAGTCTGCTTATATGATAGAAAAACTTTTATGCTCAAAATACCTTATTCTTATGTTTTTAGGTAGGAAAATCCAAATAAGATACTTAAAAAAACTGTATCACCCTACATTTCTTCACATTTTACATTTAAATTTATTAAATTAAACAATCTTTAAAGAATTTAACAGCTTTTATATAGTTAAAATAAGTTTAAAAGGAGGTGTAATAAATGTAGATGACATTGGTAGCACTGCTGAAAAACATTTGCTGGCAAAAAAGGTCAATTCTGTCTTTGTATTAACAGATAGTGTTTTGTTTACTGTCAACTTTAACTTCACTTTCTCGTTTCCTAGTACAATGTCTAATTGTGGTTGTAAAAACTCTGCTGACAGTTTTTGGTGTATTTGTGGTGAATTTGTGATTAAAAAACACCAAAGAAATGTTACAGACTTTGTGAAAAAGGTTTATCTATCATAGTTAGGATCTAAACTCACTGATCAAGATGAATTTTGGGCTCTGCATAAGGTATGTTATGTGTATGTTAAAGATAGGAGAAAATGGCCCAAAAAGGAGAAAAAGCCTTTAGATTTGTTGTTCCTGTGATATGGAGGGACCCAAGAAATTATTCCAGTGATTGATACTTTTGCAGTGTTCATATTACTGGTCATAATCCGAAAAAACAAGGAGGTAATAAGCTACCCTTGTAGTGCCTTGAGAATTTCGGTGTAAATTCTAGACACATACGTATTTCCAGCGTCTCGAACGCACGCCCTTGTAAAGATGGGTGTGTGAAAGTGGAACTGTGTCTACTGCACCACGATTATGTGTGTGCACAGCACAAGGTGTGCAGCATGCCCAGCACAAAGAGCAAATGCGACATACTCCGTGACAGTGCTACTTCAGTCATTATTGAGAACAGTTGAATGTTGTAAAAGAAAAGACACTTATTCACTTATTAGCCTATTGTATTTGTTATAAAGTATGTAAGAGTATCTGTTGGACCAGTAATTGTTGGACTTACAAAAATGAATCATTTATATGGTGTCTTGTTTGTGGGAGTGAACATACAGTGAGATTGGTTTAAAAGTATCCTGAGTGTACGGAGTTCAAAAAGTTCCTCCAAAACAGCATCTTATCTTCAGAGAAGAAGCTGGGCAGACAATCGCAGCCGGCTATCCTGAAAAGAAGATCGGCGAAACAACTCCACGTAAGCTCAATAATAAAGTGGGAGTGTGAGTCAGGCACACCAGCACCACACTGCTCCCTCTAGTCACTGAAAATCGCCAAACCCTAACCTTCTGTCCGCCATCTGACTGGTAGGGTGTGGTTTAGATTTGCTGGTTCCTGAACCACCGGATGATTTAAATTCTGTTCTAACAGAAATATTTTCTGATGTACAATCTGATTGAGATGAACCAGATGATGATGAATTCCATTGTAATACAGAAAGTCTAGAACCCAAATTGTTTACTAAGACTGAGCTTAACAATTTGGTCAGTGATCTGGGCTTAACAAAGGAAAAAGGTGAATTGTTTGGCTCTAGATTAAAAGAAAAGAACTTATTGCAGTTGGAACCAGCATATATGTGTATAGAAAGAGAGAGCAGCAATTTTCCAAGTTTTTCAACAAGACGGTGATTTAGTGTACTGCTCAGACATTTCCAGTCTGATGGGAGTTTGGTATTGAATACAAAAAAGGAAGACTGGAGGCTGCTTATTGATTCATCCAAAACTAGTTTAAAGGGTGTTTTATTACACAATGGTAACATGTTTGCATCTATACCTGATGGGAATTCTATACATATGAAAGAAAGCTATGAAAACCTAGAAATAGTGCTAAATAAAATAGGCTGTTCTGCTCATGGTTGGGTGATATGTGGCGATCTAAAAGTAACATGCATGCTCCTTGGTCAGCAAGGTGGCATTACCAAATTTCCATGTTTCTTGAGTGAATGGGACAGTAGGGCTAGGGATCAACACTGATACAGAAAGGACTTGCCAGTGAGGGAGCCTTTAAAAACTGGTGAGAACAACATTCTACTCAAAAACCTTGTCGAGCCAAAAAACATATTCCTACCAACTCTACATATAAAGTTAGGCCTAATGAAACAGTTTGTAAAGGCTTTGCCTAGAGATGGACTGTGTTTTAAGTATCTCTGCCAAAAGTTTACACACCTTTCACAAGCTAAACTAAAAGGAGGTGTCTTTTTCAGACCTGACATTAGAAAATTGATGTTTGATGTTAACTTTGAATCCACAATTACCTTAAATGAGAGAGAATGATGGGTATCATTCAAGCAAGTCGTTACAAAGTTCTTAGGAGATGAAAAAGACCCAGAATATGTTTCTATTGTAGCTGCAGTGTTAAAGAAGTTTATAACTTTACGATGTTTAATGAGCCTGAAAGTTCACTTTTTGAACAGTCACCTTGATTACTTCCTGGACCATATTGGAGATGTTAGTGAGGAGCAAGGAGAGCGTTTTCACCAGGACTTAAAGTGATGGAAAAAAGCTGCCAAGGCTGCTGGAACACCAACATGATGGGGGCCAGCTGTTGGTCACTTCACCAAGAAGTGCAGCAAGCAACTCATCGTAGAAAAAGTTACACTGAAGCTTCAAAGAAATTAGAAAAAGATAATTCAAACCAATTCCAGCTGAAAAGTGAAACCCCTATTAACATGTATCATTGTTTTAAGTAGCTTACTGTAAATACAAACTATGCTTATGTTGTAACAAAGCGTTTCATTAATTTCCTCATTTACCGTATGGCATAGGATTTGTATACTATATAATAAAAAGCATATTGCTTGAAAACTACGGGTGATACAAAAAACTAAGGGTAGATTTGGATTCGGCTCAAAAATCATTAAAGATAAGCTATCAAATCAAAGTTTTTTTTTTCATTTGCCTGTGATTAATGTAGCACTAATTCATCCTCTCTGTCAGACTTTGTGTTGTACTAAAGGGCGTACCGAACATGAAATTTTGTCACTAGTGTGGAGCAGGACACAAACAACAAACATGGTTGGAAACTTCTTGCACACTTCATAGAAAACAATGTTGCAAATAGATGTTTCTACTCATCATAAATATCACTTTAATTACTTTAGTAGTAGTATTTCTTCTTTAAATTCTCCCGTGTCATAGGAGTTTAACCATACTTATTTGAATGTAATTTTAAACTTTAACAGTTAATATTGTCTGATCACAGGCAGTGCTAAATGATGTCCAGCTTTCTTTGCTTTCTGTCTTTGATTAATACAATCATTTTCAGTAGGCATTTTTGATACAAAATATAACGTGCAGTTGATGAAAAAAAATTGACCCTCTACAGGCCAATGAACAACTTGGAAAAACATCAGAGAACTACTAATGTCGTTGAAATTTCTGGTTCAAAAGAAGTGAAAATCAGCGAAAGGACTTCGGATAAAGTAACAAAAACTTTTACCTTTGACAGTGTTTTTGGACCCAGTTCTAAACAGGTAATAGCTTTTGTTTCTTTGATATTACAGAATGGAGTTATGTTCTATTTCATTGCCTTTCTATCAGTAATTTGTAACTTTTTCTGTTGCTTGTAGATTGATGTTTATAACTGTGTTGTTAGTCCATTGATTGATGAGGTGTTGTCTGGCTACAACTGTACAGTATTTGCTTATGGCCAGACTGGCACAGGAAAGACATTCACTATGTTAGGCGAAAAGGGGAACGCTTTAAGTTCGTGGCAAACTGTAAGTAAAATTAATTTTTGTTATTAACTCTATTTAATGTTAGTTCAAATATTAGATAAGAATTTTTGTAGCAAGTGAAACATCTGGCTTACACCTTCTTAATTGAAGGTACTGGTACTAGATGTTTAAGGCTGATTCCATGTTAAGTGGTCTAGAGACTCCCACATGACGATAATGGATTTTGATGGAATTTTGTGTGAACATTTGTACATGTTCTCAGTAGACACTTGTAATGTTTCATGAACATTATTTTGATACTTAAGGTGATAATCATTTATTTGACCCTATAATACAGCTGGCAGCTAGTACCCATGAGTTTTCAGCAACTTTGAGACATAATATCTGTATGAGTATTTTCTTGAAAGAAAGAAAAAGGCTAGGCCCTATTGTACAACTTTTTTGACTCTTAATGAAATAATTAACAAAAATTTTAATGTTTTTCATGTAGATAGCTTTAAGCAAAATTGACCAAAAAATAGCAGCTTGGAAAAATGTGAGGTGTAGCTTTTTATAACTCTGGCCAAGTAAGTGTGTAATAAACTGAAACTTTGTATGTTACAACTTGCCAACAAAAGGTCTTAGAATATAAAATTTAATTCTCTTACTACTTTCCACTAGTTTACAAGTTGATGGCAAAGTTGACAACTTTAGTAAAAATGACAAAAATTCATATTTTATCCCACTTGTACAAAAAATTATATTCTGCATACTCTTTTTCAACCATACTCATTAGTAAGGCCATGTTCCAAACCACCTAATGCTTGATTTGCTTTTTTAATGCAAACATAAGAGGCCAGAAGTAGATGTTGTCTCTTTTAGGTCTGAAGTTTATGTCCACTCTAAGCTACTTAGTTTAGAAGTCTCATTTGCTGGGCAGATTGTCACCGACTGAGCTATAATAACTGCAATAAAGACAGATCTGGAACACCACACTTGTCACTCCATGATGACCAATAAAACAAATTTGCTGGGCTATGTGGGTGCATATATGCACAGACACAACCGGGAAAAATATCGGAATTTTTTTAGAATTCTAGAAATTTTTCATTTTAGTTTACAGTTAAAATTTGTGGTTTTGACAGCTAGGAACTGATACTGTAACAGAGAATTTTGCTATATCCAACTACTGTGAGTATGCCGCAGCAATGAAACATAAATGACAGGAAAAAAGTAAAAAATAATACTTAAGTTACAAAGGAAATGAGCAGTTGGCAGCAGGTTCATGCTTGTGCGCTTGTACAGCTGAGACACTTATGAGCAGTACTTTCTCCTGTTTCTGGCTGTGTAGCTGAATCAGCAGTAGCAACAAACAGTCAGATGCTACCAGGAGAAGTTTTTCTGGCACCCCCTAGCTGCTGGATTCATGCATGCGCAGACCAGTCTTCAGTTATAGTGGTGAAGGGGGTAGTCTCCATGTGACCTGTGTTTACATGTAGTGATTTTGTTGTTTTCTCTTGGTTTACAGCTCTCACGTCAAATGAAAACTAAATGAATTTCTGTGGCCGGGAGCTGTCAAGTGAATTAAAATACATTCACATAATCACGGAAGGCTAAAATTGTTGTTAGTTTCAGTTTTCTGATCTCGTTCACGTTTTTGGCAGTCATGCATTAATGGTCTTGCAGAACAATGAAGTCATTTTTGTTGATTTTTGAAAGAAATTTGGCTGTTATTAATATTTTCAACAGAAGTAGTCAATTTATTTGAAATGAATTTTTTAATTTCACAATGTAGGCTAGTTTCAACTGTTTACTGAATTTAATGTGCATGTTTTCATCTTCTGGTACATATAAAAGAGCCAAACACTAGACAATACTGTATTGGTACTCCAAGAAAATTTGCCCCAAAAACCGCAATGGGTCATCATTCCATGTCAAATCAACACACCTATTTTACCTCACCCTCTTAGATTTTGCTGAAAGTTTGTGTACTTATAGTGGGCACTGAGACTAAGAAAAATACCAAATTTCAATTTTTTTTATCTCAAACAATTCCTGAAATATGGCTATGTAAACTTTTCAAAAACCAGCCAAAAATGTGTGAATGGACTTTTTTAAATTGTCCTAGGAGCTGCCCTAATTGAGCTAGATAACTGGGAAAGGTGTCTTTTGGCATGCTCTTTCCAGGGATATACAACAAAACTTAGCTTCTAATTAATAACCCTTTTCAAAATGGTAATTAATAAATCACATGGCAAAATATAAATCTGGGATGATGATGGGTTCATTGTTAAAAAAAATTATTCCGGACTCTTGTTTTTCACTAACGGCCCTAGTTTGACCAAATTGACCTTTAACAAACAGGAATTTCTTTAGAATATGCTGAAAGGTAAGTAAAAAAAGTATTATAAATATCAAAACATCACCTTTTTAAACCAAAACAGATCAGCATATTTTATAATTAAGTTGATTGCTTATTTTAATTTCATACAACTTCACTAACAGTATATTAACCGATATAACAAAAACAAGAAAGTGAGCATTTAACTACAAACTGAAATAAAGTATGAATAAGTACAAGTATTTACATAATAGTTCTGGTCCATGATATTTGAAATGGAACTATTAAACAAATTAAATACGTAATGCTTGTTTTTGAGTAACAGGTATCGGTACATAGCTAAATTTAATGCAATAGGTACTAACAATAATTTTGAAACAACTTTCTATAAAATATACATAACACTAACCTGAGACAAAAATTAAGTTTTGAGTTGAAAGTAGTTTCCCAATAAATTGTCTTGGAACTTCACATATTACATTTTAATAAAGCTGACTGGGTTTGGTTTACATTACTTTCATTAAGAATGTATGTTCTCCCTGTCGGAGTAAATGGATTCACTTTTGTGAGAACATCCACAACTGACGCCCACAGGGCATCTGCATGTGCAGGATAAGAGAATGACTTAGCTGGTCCACATGGATGAAGAAAAGTTATTTTCACTTCATCAAGTTCTTTGTTTTTTTTTCTAAAATGTACCCAAACCACCAGTTTCTGCCATATAATGTGGTGACATACTCGATACATCTTGTAACTTCAGTTTGTCTGGTGATGTTACTTCCCTCTCCTAACTCTGCATATCACCTGAGAAGTATTTGACTATTAATTTTGATGTAGTGTTGGGAATGAAAGCGTGAAATTGCTGTGTTCCTTTGATTGACAATGCCTCTTCAAGTCGGCTTTTTAAGAATATTTCTGAAGCAGTGTAGTCTTCTTGAGTGGAATATGCAAAATCACCATTTGTGATATTATCTACTGCCCACTCAAATAGACCTCGTGCGGTTTGGATCTGATTTTGGTATGGCCTTTGCAAACTCGCACGAGCTGCCAGTCTTTACTGAACCCCCTACTCCATCACAAGGCCCTTTCCCTTGTGCTGTGGCTGAAAAATGCCATTCAGCTTTTATGTTGAAGTCTTCCTCGTGAAGGCAAAGGTTCAGGAAGTTTTTCTTATTTTTATACTGAGTGGTATCTTTTGAAATTTATTTGTTAGATATGAAATTAGCTTCTTTTGGAAGGTGTAAACTGCAGTTGTATTGTGCTCCAGGCAATCAGAAACAATGACAAAGCTCATATGCTCAATTTTGTCTTCCTGTTTGTAATATATAACAAAAGGATGAATGGTAATCTGTTGTCTCGTCCAGTGGAAACTCTGAGCTTCATCCTGTAGAACTATACTATAATTTTCTGAAAAATCACATATGACAAGAAATTCAGATTCCATAAGGTTTTCTCTTGTGGAATTAGGAATGTTCGTTGTTGCTTGGCAATGAAGTCATGCTGAATCAAAGTCGACATCTGACTACAAAATAAATCTATGAATTCTTCAGAAGTTTTCTGAACAATTTACGGATTACATCGGTCAACTGACATCCACTGTCGGAACTGAACTTGTTCAATTAAGTTTTCATGAAAAGTCTTTTAAAATTTTACGTATGACAGTTTCTCCTGGGCAGTATTCCCAGTTTCCCATGTTACAATCAACTGATGATGGATTGCAAAGCATTTTTGCAATGCACTGCTTATAATTGTTTAAGCTGCTGTTTGTTACTGTATTTAGTTTGGCATTTTCTATCATTAATTTTATGTTTTGGTGAGTTGTGCACACGCAGACAGTGTGTGTGTGCCACTCTGGCCAGCTAATACACAATGTTTTGGTCTCAACTCAGCAAATTTAGAGAAACCTATTTTTATGTTAGGAAACTTGTCTTTAAAATGCTTGTAAGCTGCTTTAAGGTTACGCAGAATAAATCTTTTTGATATTTTTGTTTTATTTCCTCTTGTTTCTGTAATTGTCACACAATCTTTAATACCTGGCATTGCCCTGCTAACTTCATCATTTTCATAAAATGAATGTATAGTTTTGACAGTTTCTGTTGGTAAACTGGTTTTGGGTTTGGACCTTCCATGAATCCTTTCTCTTTCAAAATTTTTTTGGACTGCCCAACAATGCAATTAGGAGCATTAAATTCCCTCATTATTTTCCTGACACTCCACTTTTCAGGTAAACTTGTAAGAATCATTAGTGTTTTTGCTCTACTTATAGAATTTTTAAAGTTTCTTTTAAGATTTTGAAGAACGGATTCATTAGTATCAGTATCTGACGAAGAAGTTTCAGGAGCAACAAAAAGTTCACGTGTCATTGATGAGATTTTCTTCACTTTTGATTGACCGTAATGCCTAGATGTTAGTTTTCTCTTGTCAATTGGGGACTCACCTAGTTCTTGAAGTGTTGTGTTCAATGTTTTAACTGCTACTGAAGTTGGAGTGAACTCAGGGTCTTGGTCTCGGATGATTATCTCTGATCCAGAAGATTCTTCAACACTTTCATCACTGATGAGCTCTGGTGTATTTTTCAATTTGGTTACATCTCTCCTACATTTATCACAAGTCTTGGCACCACTTGGTATTTGAGGAAATAATTTGGACATCCATGTTGTGACATTTCTCAGTTTTTTTTTCTGTCTCTAATAAAATGATTTGACTTCTTCAGTGGATTACAACACTGCACTCTTACAGCACTGCACTTTTTACTTGGTTCCATATTTATACAAAAACCACTTATAAACTGCCCTTCAGTGTATAGATGTACTTGAAAATGAACTATTAAATATAATAGATACAGACTGGTCAACACAGAGGTAACAATTGATTTGCACTAAAACCACAGTGCACAATAATGCTGTAGGCACACAAAGCCTTAGAAGGTAACAATGCAGATTACATCATCTCAACAATGGCTACAGTCTCTGAATTATTGTACAGACATCAAGCCCTATGTATACGGTCCTCTACTGGCGTACTACCTTACAAGGTCAG